>NC_063449.1:21441368-21588687 GCF_020379485.1 Brassica napus
GGTACTTCTGAGATTTTGGTTGTACGGTTAATCATAACTGCTATCAAATTAGTTCAGTGACGAGGTTTTTAAAGTTTTCGAAATTTTACAAATGAAAAACAAAAATTCTGACAAAGTTTACCGAATTGTACAAACAGAGAAATAGGAAGTTATACAAAGTTTGACGTACGAAAATGGAAAACTTTGGCAATTTTTTACCTAATTACACAAACATGAAAAAAAAAGTAATACTAAATTTTATGAAGTTTGACAAACAAAAATGAGATACTTATCCAAAGTTATCCTAAGTTACACCAAGTTATACGAACATAAATAACAAACCAAGTAACATAAACACAAACAACAAAGTTAGTGTGTTAAAATAAGAAGTACTACTTCTTAAGGCAACTATGAAGATTGAGAAACCCTATAGTGCGAGGAAAATAATGATAGTTCTTTGTTGTATTATTTCTAGTAGTTATAAGAATTTGGATGTATAACTAATCAAAATTTGTATCACCTTAATGGAATGTAAAGTTTTTTCCAAGTTTAACCAAATTTATATAAACGCTAAAACAAAGTAATAATAAGTTTGACAAACAGAAATATGAAATTTGACAAACTTTTACCGAGTTAAACAAACACAAAACAAAGTAATCTCAAGATGTACAAAGTGACAAACAAAAATGAAAAACTCGCAAAGTTTTACCGATTTACACAAATATAAAAACAAAATTTTGACCGAGTTACCAAGTTGCAAAAACTTGTATTGGTTGACAATGATTTGTCTTTTTTCTTTGCCACTTACATTAGTTGCCAATGGTTGATTTGTTCTTCATTGCTTCTTTCTCGCTTTTCTCATCTCCACGATATTTTTTTCATATTACTTCTACTTTCCTTCTCTCCTGCACCCTTATCCACACTCTTTTTTTTTCTCTCCACTACCTAAACCACCACCCTTCTCACTTTGTTTGTATATTGATAGTTGTATGTTGTCTTATTCATACTGTCATGGTACTTCTGAGATTTTGGTTGTACGGTTAATCATAACTGCTATCAAATTGGTTCAGTGACGAGGTTTTTAAAGTTTTCGAAATTTTACAAATGAAAAACAAAAATTCTGACAAAGTTTACCGAATTGTACAAACAGAGAAATAGGAAGTTATACAAAGTTTGACGTACGAAAATGGAAAACTTTGGCAATTTTTTACCTAATTACACAAACATGAAAAAAAAAGTAATACTAAATTTTATGAAGTTTGACAAACAAAAATGAGATACTTATCCAAAGTTATCCTAAGTTACACCAAGTTCTACGAAGATAAATAACAAACCAAGTAACATAAACACAAACAACAAAGTTAGTGTGTTAAAATAAGAAGTTCTACTTCTTACGGCAACTATGAAGATTGAGAAACCCTATAGTGCGAGGAAAATAATGATAGTTCTTTGTTGTATTATTTCTAGTAGTTATAAGAATTTGGATGTATAACTAATCAAAATTTGTATCACCTTAATGGAATGTAAAGTTTTTTCCAAGTTTAACCAAATTTATATAAACGCTAAAACAAAGTAATAATAAGTTTGACAAACAGAAATATGAAATTTGACAAACTTTTACCGAGTTAAACAAACACAAAACAAAGTAATCTCAAGATGTACAAAGTGACAAACAAAAATGGAAAACTCGCAAAGTTTTACCGATTTACACAAATATAAAAACAAAATTTTGACCGAGTTACCAAGTTGCAATAACTTGTATTGGTTGACAATGATTTGTTTTTTTTCTTTGCCACTTATATTAGTTGCCAATGCACTACAAGAAAACAGCAAGGATTCTGAGGGAAAAAAGCGTCGGAATTTCGTCGGAATATCGTTATTCCGACGACATACCAACGAAACAAGTCGTCGGAAATAATTCCTCGGAATTTCTTCTTTCCTCGGAAATCCCTCGGAATTTCCCGACGGAATTCCGAGGAAACAAACTACCGAGGAAATTCTGAGGATCACTAGTTTGTCAGAAATGTCCTCGGAATATACCGAGGGAGAACTTCGTCGGGATATTTCCTCGGACGTTCATCGATCGATGCGTTTTTGGACATAAATACATCGATCGATAGGAATATACCGACGGACATATTCCTCGGAATATTCCGAGGAAAATGTCCCTCGGTATATACCGAGGGAACAGTTCCTCGGTATATTCCGAGGAACAGTTCCCTCGGTATATTCCGAACGTTTTTTTGTAAACAGATCGATCGATGGATTTATGTCCAAAAACGCATCGATCGATCGAGTAAAAAATATAATTAATTTCCTCGGAATGTAAAAAATATTAATTTTTTTAAAAAAATAAAATTTCTGAAATTTAAATTCGAAAATATGAAATTAAAATTGAAATCATATTAATTAATATTCAAAGTTTCACAAATAAAAATAAAACATTCCGAGTTTTTGGAAAAAAAAAAACTACGGGTCTGGCACGTCCGGGAACACCTCGTTCGGGTACATCCTCTGCATCATCTCCATCATTTGCTGTTTCAGCCTCCTCTGTGCCTCATAGCCCGCCTGTTGAGCCGCCATCTGGGTCTCCAACAAAGATATACGATCATCTTTGTCCTTCAACTGAGCCGTAAGTACTTCTGGATCAACAAAGGGCGGTGGTGCAGAAGAAGGAGGAACTGACCGGGTGCGACGACCCAAACCGACCAAACGTCCCTTCTTCTTTGGAACCGACTGAATAGAAAATAGCCAAATTTACGAATTTAAACCAAGAAATAAATGAATTGAACTTTTAAAATAAAAGAACTTACGGATTCAACGATTTCGTTGATTCGAAACCGGGACAAGTTGGTCGAAGCCGTCGAAGCGTCATCCTCGGTTTGAAGCTGAGACACTTCGTCTACCACCTGAGTTTGGACCAGGTCGACCACGTCCCTCACAAGACCGTCATCAATCTGGCCGGTCTTCTTGTTGGTATACGCCCTCCTCATTAGGGCGAGATCATCAACCGGCTCGCCATCATTTTCTTCCGCCTTGAAAAAAAACATAAATTAAAGAAACATTAGAAATTAGAAGAAATGCACAATAAATTAAAATTCTGAAACTCAAATAATTGAAGAAAAAGCGGTTGAACTTACCATGCGATCTCCCAGAGTGGCAATAGATTGAGCACCCAAGTTATGCTTGTAGATGCCCTTCCCTTTACGGTCGCTCCTGCGGTTGGTGGAGTTGGTGGAAGAAGTTTCTTTCGTCTCTTCCTTATCCCAATGCGCACACAACTCCTTCCAGACCGTGTCGTTCATCGACTTTGGGACCTTTTAATAAAAAAAAAGAAAATAGTTTAATAAATTAAAAAATAGTTTAATAAATTAAAAAATTGTTTAATAAATTAAATCAAACCTTGTTGATTTCCACTTCTTCTTCCACTCGTGGATCTGCTTCCCATAGTTGTCCATAACTTTATGGACGAAGTGGTGATAGATAAAGAGCGTCTCATCGGAATTCCAGTTGAACTCTTGCTGAAAAAAAAACACAATTAGTAGAAAATTTATATTAAAGATTAAAAATATAAGTAAAAAATTAGAATACTTACCGCAAACTGACGAAACCACAGAACCTGCTTGTCGGTAGGGAAGTGAGTGAAAGTCGGATGTCCACTGTCGAGGGCCGAGTACATCATACGGTTGATCCATGCGCTGATCCCGTTCCCGGATCGGTTGAACCTAATAAAAAGAATAAACGGTTAATAATGAATCCAAATTTAAAGAAAAAAAAATGTTTAATTACCATGTTTGACCCCGTCCATGTGGATACGGAGTGAGATACGGAAGATGGTCACGACCGGGCTGTTGAACCAACTCCGCAACACGCATCACTCCCGGAGGACCCGGAGGAACAGGAGCGGATGCAGCAGCGGGAGCGAGAGGAGCAGGAGCGGGTGCAGCAGAGGGAGATGTATGGTTGGAGCTGTGGGGCGAAGGGGAATCCTGAAAATGGCTGGAATCCCGAGACTGGCTCCCCGTACCACCACGACCACGACGCTGTCGAGGCCGGGTCTGATCATCATGAGACCTGTAAATTAAAAAAAATATATTTAATAAATAGAGAAATATATAAATTAATTTTTTTTTAAAAAAAATCCCAAATAATTTAATCACAAAAAAAGATTTATATATATTAAAAATATTTAATAAATATATAAAAATAGTTCTAATAAACAAAAAATAGTTTTAATAAATAAAAATAGTTTAATAATTACAAAAAATAGTTTTAATAATATATATATATATTAAAAATATTTTTAAATCCCAAATAATAGTTTTTAATCACAAAAAAAGTTTTATAGATATTTAAAATGTTTTGTAAAATCCAAAAAATCGAATTTATATACAAATTTATTTTTGTAAAATCCAAAAAAAACGAATTTATATAGAAAAATCGATTTGTAAAATACAAAAATCGATTTTATATACAAAAATCGATTTTATAAATACAAAAAAAATAAAAAAAATTCTAAAAAAAATCTAAATCAATTCAACAAAACAAATTATTCAACCAAATCATAATTCTAAACCTATTATACAACTAAATCACAATCCTAACCAATCACCCTAACAAAAATCTATCAAAACTACACAAAAACCTAACAAATAGAACCTAAGAGAGTGGGATAGGGTCCTTACATGATTTGTGTAAGAGAAGGGGGAGATCGCTGGAGATATCGTCGGATTTCAGGGGGAAATCGCCGGAGAGAAGAGAGGAGTCGCGCAGAGGAAGAAGAGAGAAATGGGGAAGAAGAAGGGGCTCGTGGTTATAAAACCTAGGGTCCGACGGACATTATCCGTCGGAATTCTAATTTCAATTTTCGCGAAATATTTGCCCGGTAAAATGAAAATATTCCGAGGAAATTCCGACGGATAGTAAAATATCCGTCGGAATTTCCTCGGAATATTCCGAGGAAATACCGAGGAACTAGTGTTTGGGGTTTCAAAACATCAATTTTTTTTGCCGTATTTCATTTCTTATACAATTGTAATGCATACCATTGAGGATTCTTTGTATAGATGAGCATAAACCATGAAATAACAAATTTCAAAACTAATTGAAAGTATTCCCTTTACCGTTCATTAAAAGGTATAAGTGTTTCTCTTATGTTGTGGGATTTCGTTCATACAATCGGAAAAGTGTTAATTATATGGTAAGGAACAAATATTTGACTTCATAATGAACGTAAGACACTTAATAAGGGTTATATAGGTGTTATTCAAACCGCAAAACGTTGTTTTCGGTTTTAAAACCCTATTTCCTCGGAATTTCCTCGGATTATTCCGAGGGAACTCCGAGGAAACCCTCTTCTTCCTCGGAATTTCCTCGGAATGTTCCGAGAAAATTCCGAGGAACTAGTGTTTGGGGTTTCAATACGTCAATTTTTTTTATAAACGGATCGATCGATGTATATATATCCAAAAACGCATCGATCGATCACTAAGATGGACCGGACCGTAAGAATGTGATCGATCGATGAGATTATCCCATCGATCGATCGATCGAGAATCTCAAGTGTTCCTCGGAATGTCCTTGGAAAATCTTGTAAGTTTTTTTATAAACGGATCGATCGATGGATATATGTCCAAAAACGCATCGATCGATCACTAAGATGGACCAAAGCGTAAGAATGTGATCGATCGATGAGATTATCCCATCGATCGATCGAGAATCTCAAATGTTCCTCGGAATGTCCTCGGAAAATCTTGTAAGTTTTTTTTATAAACGGATCGATCGATGGATATATGTCCAAAAACGGATCGATCGATCACTAAGATGGACCAAAGCGTAAGAATGTGATCGATCGATGAGATTATCCCATCGATCGATCGAGAATCTCAAATGTTCCTGGGAATGTCCTCGGAAAATCTTGTAAGTTTTTTTATAAACGGATCGATCGATGGATATATGTCCAAAAACTGATTGATCGATCACTAAGATGGACCAAAGCGTAAGAATGTGATCGATCGATCCGTATTTGTTCAAAAACGCATCGATCGATGCGTGTGCGGGAAACAGAATTATAAGGCAAAACCCGACCTTTTTTGGATCTAAACCTCAGAACTCTCATCCCCTCCGATTTCCCCTATAATTCGCCCCCCCCCCCCTTTCTCTCTCTATAATCATCCGATTTGAACAATTTTGGGCTATATTCCCCTTGATTTTTCGAGCTCTACCTGATTCCTACACTCGTTTTCACCCTAAGACAGGTATACTCCACGAATCTCCACATTCTGAAATCGTGTTCTTGAGCAATTTTTTGGGTTTTGTGAATTTCTTATTTCCGTGTTGATTCCTTGATCAAATATGCATGAAACAGATGTTTAAACATGGAATAGAACACAATTGTCTGTGATCAACGAGTTTGGAACAGGATTTGAGATGATTTAGGGATTGAGAATTTTTTTCAATTTGGTTTTTTTTTATCACAACTCGATTTCGCCTTTCATTTTCATGTTGCTTTGAGTTCTTAATTGATTATAACCATGTTGAGAGCAATGATTCTATTTTGTAGAGAATGAAGCGCATGAAAACATCAGCAAAGAAGAACACACAAGAAGAGGGTTCGTCTCAGCGAGAGAGCAAAGGCCAAAGAAGTGGGATAAGTCTGATACCACCCACTACAACAACATGAAGAAGGTAGCCGTTCCGGCTACACAACTAGCATGTCCTGAGACGATGACAATATTGGGAATCAAAGCAGACATTGAAGGGCTGTTCCAAAACATGGGTCTAGGCCAACTATGCAACCTCAACGAACCCACTTATCCGGAGTTGGTACGCCAGTTCATAGCATCCGCATACGTCAGCCGTCCCGATGATAGCCATCAGGAAGGTTTTCTGGCATTCGTAGTGCAGAAAGTATACTATGAGGTATCTTTCACAAACCTCTGCGGACTATTTGGATTGAGTGCAGGGGAGAGGACATCTGGTCTTTATTGGACTTCAGAGCTGTTGAACTTCTGGGAAACGATTGGCACAGGGGTTTATAGATCTTCTCAGGCAAAGAAGTCACTTATCCGGAGCCCAGTACTGAGATATGCCACACGCCTCATTGGCTCATTGCTATACGGGACAACCACAGCCGCATCAGTCACGCAATGGGAGTTGTGCCTCCTGTACCAAGGTGTGAGGCATTTGCTACCGGCATTTGGAAACTCTACATTCCCACCTGCTACTGCCTTCAACATGGGAGCGGTGCTGGCCGCAAACTTAGCAGGATACAAGGGGAAAGTAACCAAATACAAGAGCAATGCATGTGGATTTGGTGCAGTGATTACTCGGATCCTTAGACATGTGGGTGTAGACTGCGAGAACCAGCAGGTAGCACTGGACAGATCGAACAACATTGCTTGGAACTACCTGGATGTCATTTCTCTTGTAAGTAAGGAGTTCATAGCTGGTCCCCACTCGAGGATCGATCGGGATGGTCCTTACGTCTACGTATTCCAGGACCGAGCGAAGAAAACACTCTACTGCCACCTGCCTCAGATCGGCCTGACTGCTCTACTTTCAGAGGCTGCAGTTGAGTTCCTACCCCCTACTACCGCACTAGTAGACAAGCCATCCTTCTTCACGCCAAAATATCAGACCAAAGGCAAGGCCGTGGTTGATGAAGAAGGAGAAGATGAGGCTGCACAAGCCATTCCAGATGATTCACAACCCCATCAGCTACTCCCATCAGACTCCAGCCAGTACAAGCTGCAAGAGCTTCCACCGAACGCCACTTCGCGCCAGCAACAACATTGGAGAG
Organism: Brassica napus; assembly: GCF_020379485.1. NCBI lineage: Eukaryota > Viridiplantae > Streptophyta > Magnoliopsida > Brassicales > Brassicaceae > Brassica > Brassica napus. The sequence goes on from NC_063449.1 coordinate 21,449,149, forward strand.
ATCAGAGCATAAAGACAAACAACGACATGCTACACAAGATCTGGGCTGCCATTTCACGTATCAGGCCGTGTCGTTGCCAAAAGGATGATGTAGTTCATCGGGACAACTCTCCATCCAGCTCTGGTTCGGGTTCGAGTGGTACACACAGGGTAAGAAAGAGGTCCAAGAGACCCAACGATGCAGGAACATCTGGAGCAGGAGACGAGGAGTAGGAGCTATCACCAGCCAGTATTGCCATTTGATTTCCGACCGCGCTATTTTATTTTCTTTTCTATTCTAACGTTTTATGGTCTTATTTTCTGTTAATTTTGAACTTAGTTTTTTTTTTCTTAATTATGAGTTCGTATTTCTTTTACATGGTTTCTTCGTTTTATTTGGTTGTGTTTTGAGTAGTTTTTAATTCGTATTCAGCTTTGCCTTGCTAGATAAACCAAATAACTAATATCCGAGGAAAGAGGTTATATCAAGTGTTCCTCAGAATTTCTCGGTATTTCTTAAAAAAAAAAAAAAAAAAATCAATGGTAGTCTGTTTCCGAGTCATCATCACCAGATGAATCTGAATCTGGATCTTGGTGAAACTCTCCAATCACTGGTTCATCCTCTACGTGAACGACGGCTTCCTCTCCAAAGTCGGTTAAATCGACAACAAGGCCAACTCCAGCTAAATCTTCTGCTGCACTTAAGTTGCCGGATGTGCTTGGTTGTAGTGGGTCTTCCAGCTCAGAACTTCCCTGAACTCGGCCTCTCGGGTTGAGTCTTGTAACAGTAACCCATGGATCATCTCTGTTCCTTACCCGGGGGTACTTGATATAACAAACCTGTAACATTTAGAAAAATTATAAATTAATACACATGATGATGAATCATTCTGAATAATTAACATTTAATTACCTGATCGGCCTGAGAAGCAAGAATGAAAGGATCATAATATTGCAGCTTTCGCCTCGAATTTACTGATGTAACACCAAATGCATCTGTTCTCACACCTCGATCTGGAGTGTTGTCGTGCCAATCACAATAGAAAACAGTACAGCGCAATCCAACCATGCCCAAATACTTGATTTCCAAAATCTCATGTATGTGTCCGTAGTATACATCATCTCCTGATGCAGAACAAACGCCAGCATCATAAGTCGTACTCGAACGTCTCCTCTTCTGAGTTGTGAATGCATATCCTCGAGTACAAAATCTCGGATATGACTTCACAACAAAGTTTGGTCCAACGACCATCTCACGTATCCAATCGTCAAATGTTTCACCTCTGGCCAAACCAGCAGACACCTATTAATAGCACATATATATATGTTATATCAATAAATGTGAATTAGTATAAATATGTGATAAAATATATTTTAATTTGTTTAAAGCACTCACATAAGTAAACATCCATCCAGTAAATTCTCTCTGCTTCATTTCTTCTAGTTCGTCCTCTGTGGCGTATCTATACTCGAACCGCTTTTCTGCCATGAAAATCCTGTATATGATGACAATAATGTAATTAATTAAGATTTAAATTTCAACTTGTTAAAATAAAAATTTGTAAGCTCATTTATTTACCTCTCATATTGTAGAACGTCTTCGCAGTTGGTGAGCAAATATGTTTGCAAATGACTGCGCTCCTGCTCAGTAAGTCGACGGTCCTTTGGTTTTCCGCTAAGTCGTCCAACGTCTGTGAAAATGTCTGGAACCGTAACATGATATGTTGCCCGTTCGCCTCTATCATCATGCCGAGCAGGTCTTCTGTTTTTGGTCTGAACTTCTGCTGGAAAGTAGTACTCGGCAAAGTTTGAAGTTTCTTCATTGATCATCTGTGCGACTATAGAACCTTCCACCCTACTTAAATTTTTCACCATCTTCTTCAAATGGAACATATACCGCTCATACAGATACATCCATCTATACTGCACAGGACCACCAAGTTCCAATTCTCTTCCAGGTGAATAACAAGATGCTCCATAACATCAAAAAATGAGGGAGGAAATATCTTCTCAAGGTTGCACTGAATCACGGCTATGTTAGTCTTCAAATTTTCAATACCTTCAAGAGTCACTGATCTCGTGCATAAATCGCGGAAAAAACCACTTATCCCTGCAATTGCTTCATGAACATTTCGTGGTAATAGTTCCTTGAAGGCGAACGGAAGGAGGCGCTGCATCATTACATGGCAATCGTGGCTTTTCAAGCCAGTAAACTTTCCTTCCTTTCTGTCGATACAGTTACGCAAATTTGATGCGTAACCGTCTGGAAATTCCACATCGTTTGAAATCCAATCAAAGAACGCATCTTTTCCCGCTGCATCAAGTCGGTATATGGGAAAAGGAGCCCTACCATTCTCATCAACATGAAGTTCTGAACGAGCACATATATCGACTAAATCCAGTCTTGACTTCAAATTATCCTTTGTTTTACCTTGAACATTAAGGATCGTGTTCATGAGATTGTCAAAAAAGTTCTTCTCAATATGCATGACATCTAAATTATGCCTTAGCAGATGATCCTCCCAGTATGGCAGATCCCAGAAAATACTTTTTTTGTGCCAGTTATGTAGTTCTCCAACAGCATCTACCGGAAAACGCTCATGTCCACCGACGTCTGGCGTCCTTTCTGCACCAAAATCTCTTAGTTGTATCTTCAAATCTTTCCCACAAATTTCCGGAGGTGGACTGTCAAACACCCTCTTGTTCTTCGTAAACAAATTCCTACTCCTACGATATGGATGATCAGGTGGTAGGAATCTCCTGTGACAGTCAAACCAACACGTTTTCCTTCCGTGTTTTAGTTGGAAAGCATCAGTGTTATCTTGACAATATGGACATGATAGCCTTCCATGCGTTGTCCATCCAGACAACATACCATATGCTGGAAAATCACTTATTGTCCACATTAGTACTGCCCGCATTTGAAAGTTTTCTTTACACGAAACATCGTATGTTTCAGCACCTTGAGCCCATAGTTGTTGCAACTCATATATTAGTGGCTGAAGAAACACATCAAGTGATCTCTTAGGATGCTCTGGTCCGGGAACGAGAATCGAGAGAAACAAAAACTCTCGTCGCAAGCACAAGTTTGGGGGTAGGTTGTTGGTGTAAGAATGACGGGCCATAGAGAATACTGTCTTCCACTCTTGCCAAACGGACTGAAACCATCAGTACATAATCCAAGGTAGACATTTCTTCTCTCATACGCAAAGTCGGGATACTTTGATTGGAAATGCTTCCACGCTTTTGCATCTGAAGGATGTCTGATCTCACCATCTGTTGAGTGCTCCGCATGCCATCTCATTGGTTGCGCTGTGCGTTCAGACAGATACAACCTCTGCAACCTTTCCGTCAAAGGTAAATACCACATCCTTTTATATGGCACTGGAACTCTTCCACTCGTATCTTTATAACGAGGCTTTCCACAAAATTTGCATGTAACCCGCTGTTCATCCGCCCTCCAATAAATCATGCAGTTGTCGCTGCATACATCTATTACCTGATACGATAAACCAAGACCAGCTACGAGTTTCTGAACCTCGTAGTATGAACCAGGAGCTACATTATCCTCGGGTAGAATACCTTTTACAAAATCAGCAATCGCATCCACACAGTCTTCAGCCAAATTATAATCTGTTTTAATGCCCATCAATCTTGTAGCAGATGATAAAGCTGAATGACCATCTCTGCAACCTTCGTACAATGGTTGCTTTCCAGCATCCAACATATCATAAAATCTCCTAGCTTCTGCATTGGGTAAATCTTCCTCTCTAAAATGATCATTTACCATTTGCTCAGTACCTACACCATAATCTACATCCGTTCTAATTGGTTCTTCTAATCTAACCGCTGGCTGAGGTTCGCTAGTACTACCATGTTCATAATCAGTTTCCCCATGATGATACCAAATTTTGTAACTTCGTGTAAACCCACTCAAATATAGATGAGTCCAAACATCCCACTCTTTAATAACCTTTCTATTTTTACAATTAGAGCAAGGACATCTTAACATACCTGTTTTTTCTTCCGGTTGTCGGTGAACTAACCCCATGAATTCGGTTATACCTCGTTGGTATTCTTCCGTAAGCAATCTCGTGTTCGGATCCAAATGAGGTCGATCGATCCAAGAACGAAAATAATTTGAAGAAGACATATTTTTTATGAATCAAATTCGTGTGTAAATAGAGTAAGAGGGAGGATGAAGATATGGAGTGAATGAAGAGGAAGAGGAGTGCTTGTATTTATAGTTTAAATCATGCCGACAGACCGAGGAAATTCCGACGGAATTCCGACGGAAAAGGCTAGTTCGTCGGAATTTCCTCGGAATTTTGTAAAATCCCCCAACGGTTCTCCAACGGCTATAATATTTCCTCGGAACTCATCGGTTTTTTCCGAAGAACCCATTTTTCCTCGGAATTTCCTCGGAATATATCGACGGATTAATATTTCCTCGGAATTCCGTCGGTATATTCCGAGGAAACCCAATTTTGTGTTTCCTCGGAATTTCCTCGGAAATTCCTCGGGATATTCCGAGGATTTCATTTTCCGTCGGAATGTCCGTCAGAATACCGCTGTTTTCTTGTAGTGATGGTTGATTTGTTCTTCATTGCTTCTTTCTCGCTTTTCTCATCTCCACGATATTTTTTTCATATTACTTCTACTTTCCTTCTCTCCTGCACCCTTATCCACACTCTTTTTTTTCTCTCCACTACCTAAACCACCATCCTTCTCACTTTGTTCCATGTCTCTACTATCAGAGGTCAGATAGTTTAATTTTTGTTCTTTGAAAGCAGTACTTCCACTACAAGAAATATATTGGCATTAGTAACACACTGAAAACGCTACAATAAGGTTTTCGTAGCGTTTTCACAAACGCTAGGTCTGCCGCAACTATGGTAAACCCCCCCCCCCCCCTCCCCCCCCCCCTTTATTGTAGCGTTTTTTCATGAGCTATAATAAAATTAAGTCATCATCATAAAATTCACAAAGTATTACTAAGTTATACAATCTAAACTATTTAAAGTTTTACTAAGCTATACAAGTTCTCCCATATTGTTTTCGGACATGTCTTGAATTTTGTTTTCTTGGGTCAAAATGTTGAATATGTTTTACACGTTTTAAACATGTGTTAAATATATTTTTCATGTTTATATGTTTTATTTGTTTTAGTAATACTTAATAAACCTAGTAATCCAATTTTTTAAAAAAAAAATATAATATTACTTTGTATTCTAGTAGTCCAAACGTTTGACAACACAAGCATACAATAGTCTAGAAACCCAGTAGTCCAAATCAAAGCAAATGATATCGAAGTTTAGAGACATTGATATTATTATTAATCTCAGTGGAAGCAAAAGTAAAGCATCTCAGTTCTTTAGTAGAACAGAGAGTCACTTTGCCACATTTAGAGCTCGTTCCACCTTGGGACCATAAACCCCTACTAACAAACAACAAGTCTTCCCAAGTTTGAATTAGAAAGGGCAAAAGGAGAGAGTGTATACAAAACCTGCTATCATGACTCACCACAGAGCTTAAAAAATATGTTCTCATAAATAAAGTCAGCAATTTGATTACTGGTATTGAGGAAATTGCTGTTCGGTCTAAAAGACTTCGTCCATAAACTGGATTCAAGGACGTGGAAAGCATGAGAACAGTATCAAGTTGGTTTTTGATCTCATTCTCCTGAAAAAGCACAAAATCAGTTTGTTTTAGCCGGTTGTTCTCACAAAAATGTTCTCAGCAGAATACTTTTTCTTCTGTTTTAGTTTACCTATTAAACAATTATTATAGCTTAAGTATTTTTATGTTTTTTGGGTAAAATATTATAGCTTAATTATATTGCTTGTGTTGCAACCAAAGGAAAGACAACAAACATAACCTAACACATCAGATGGTGCATCACACGTTATATTAGAGATATGGTTGAAAATGCCAATACATTCAGTTATGATAACATGATATTCTGAACTAAAATAAGTACATGACATTTCTCACGTCTGTCGTACGTATAGATCATATTTATTTATCCATGACTTTGCTTGCTATGGAAAGAAGCTAGCTTTAACACTTTAAATAGTGATGATGTACACAGAAAATGACTCGCAGTCTCGTTCTTTCAATTTAATTCCTTAGGATCTCCTCAATAACAACTTCTAAGATACTGCAATATAAATATATAATTTACCTTATAGAGGATGTTCAGCAATTGTAACAGCTACTGAGACCGAGAAGCTATCGTCGTTACGTGGCTTACATTCAAACAATCAGTCTCTAACCGATCAACAATCTCGTCTCTGACGAGACCCCGTCTATGTTCATACCAGAAGGCAGAAGCCCCAGAATAGCAGCTCAACAATCCAAAAGTCCCATAATATATGAAAGAAGAATTTTTTTTTTTTTAAAACACATGCTTTTTTGTTGGATCAAGCTTGAAATAACTTAAGTAATAAGTTATCTATTTCCTACCGAGTTATGGATTAGGAAATATGAAAGTTTATTATGTTTAGGATTTATCTAAACATTATATTTCAAGTGGTTTTAGGATTTATATTTTATATATATGGAGTTGCATAACATATGAGTTTTTTTATTGAAAGAGCTTAGGGTTTTGAGTGAATTTCCTTAAGAGATTAATAAGAGAGTGATTCTTATTAAGTGAGTTCTTAGTTTTGTTTTTGAGATCGAGATTTAATATTTGGTATCAGAGCGTTAGGTTCGAGAAAACAAGAAGGATCGTGACTAACTATACACCATGAGCGACAACAAGAAAGACGAATGCATAACCAAGCAAAAAGAGATCGGACCATCTTCCATCAAGTCTCCCATGCTAGATTCTGCTAATTACACAGTATGGACCATACGAATGAAAGTTGCACTCAAGGTAAACAAGGTATGGGAGGCTATAAGAATTGGAACCAAAGACGAGGAAGAACAACATGGTGATCGCCTTATTGTTCCAGTCTATACCTGAAGCTTTAATTCTACAACTTGGAGACCTTGATACCGCAATAAGTAGTGTGGAAAGCCATAAAAGGAATACACGTTTGAGCTGATAGGGTGAAGGATGCAAGATTGCAAACATTGATGGCCGAATTTGATAGGATCAAGACGAAGGAGTTTGATACAATTGATATTTTTGTGGGAAAACTTTCAGAAATTTTATCGAAATCGATTGCACTTGGTGAAATCAATTGATGAATCAACACTTGTTAAAAATTTTCTGAAAAGTTGATATCAATCAAATTACCCTAAGTGATTTGTACTCTCTCAAATAAGAGTTTGAGTTGTAATACTTAAGGATCGAATCCACAAGGAGCTAGGGCACACAAAAGATCTTAAACAATTTATGACTTAGGCTAGGTCATAGTAAATTGCAGTGGTGAAAAAGGCACTTGTGCGGTTGATTGGTTTGGAGGTTTTGTAATCAATATGAGAAAGCTTTAGACTTAGGGTTTATATTCAGGTAATCAAGATTATAATAGTATAGAAGCTAGAGTAGTTTATTGGATATTCTAGAACTCAAAAAAAGTAATAAACTATCAACTTTCGTTTGTTTAGAATTTCTATTATTTGGATCTCAGATCTCAACTGTCGTTTGTTGATCTGTAGAAAGTGTCGATCGATGCTATCGATGGATAGTCGATCGATACACCTTTCAGAACGTCGATCGATATACCTATAGGGTTGTCGATCGATGTTCCTTCCAGCAAGCTTTACCGAACGGATTTGAACTATGTTCACTAGGCTTTCTAAACTAACTTCCGTTTGTTTCTAGCAATCCTAGTACAATATGAATTATTTAAGGTAAAAGACCAGGCTTCCACTTGCGCCTAATTATCCTAATATCAGGGTTCTAGTTAGCTACTCTAGAACACAAGCAATAAGAGCAATTTATCTGATGGATATCACAAACAACTCAGCAATCTATATTTGGGGCTAATCCTTCATAATCCTATTTGAATCCTAAACCTAACAAGGTGAACTACTTAGACATAGCAAAGCAATTCATAGCAAATAACATAGAAGAGTGCATAAATAGATTAAGGTTAGAAATATTGGAGTTCCAGTACAAATCTCTGAAGGAGTCTTGGATCTTCTCTCCAAATCTACTAAAACCTTTTTGCTGTGTAAAACTAGAAAAGTAGGAAAGAGTAAAGAGCGTGTGTTGCCTAGAACAATGCCAGAGCACATAAATATTAGGTTAAAAGTCGGCCAGGGGTATTTCTTGTAAATATGTCTTGACTTGGGTTTTAAGCCGTCTGGGTTTTGCGCGCTTCGCTGTCGATCGATGGCACAGAGTGTGCATTGATCGATGGTGGACTCTGAATGTAAACCTTCAATGGCGACAGAAAAGTTCTGAACAATGTGTACTTTATTCCGGATTTAAAAAGCAATATCATAAGTTAAAACAGGCCACGGAAGCATGGTATGAGATTCTTATGAAAGATGATCATCTGATTCTGTATGATCGAAGCGAAAATCTAGTAGTAAGGACAAAGAGTTCCAAGAATTGGCTATATAAGGTGACCAAAAAAGTAGAAAACGTCAAGTGCTTACAGCTGATAGGCTCGACTGAAGCAAGCAAATGGCATTCCCGATTGGGACAAGTCAACGTCCAGACCATGAAGCTGATGGCTAATAAAGAGCTTGTAGTTGGCTTGCTGTTGGGGTCAAAAACAGGAATCTCGAAATCAACATCTAATTAAGATTGCTACTCTTGGAAAACTTTCCCGAAATAATTTCAGAAAGGACCGAAGTAGAAAGGGGTTTCGCCCTCGTCCGACTCGCCATATGGCGAGCGGGACTATTCAAGTCCAAATTAGTCAAGATTATAATTAGTTCTATTTTCATAACAAAAATGTTAAACCATTGATCACGAAATTTCATTGTGAAATTTTTAACAGTTTTAGTAATTTATAGTCATTTTTTAAAATTCAAAATATAACATATACGAAAAACTATAAAATTTTATTATTATATGGTTAATCTAGTTTTTTAATTTATTTTAATAATATAAAATTAAATAAAATGATAGTGGATACACAAATTTTTATCAAATATTTGTTATTCAAAATCATTAATTTTCATATATATTTTAATGAAATTAAGCAATTCCGTAGTTTTATTTAAGGAAAGTATGAAAAACATTGATAATTAAGTTTATGGTTAGTTTAATTGAAAGTTTAGTATATATTTAGATGGACCAACATATTTCTGTAAGAATTCTAAAAATTATTTTGGTGATTACATATGGCTACGTCAAATGTTGTAATGCTTCTCAAATAATATATAAGAGATTTATGTTCAAACAATATATAATACCAAATCACATTAAAAATCCAAATAGACGTGAATGATATTATAAGCATTACAACATTTGAGAAGCATTATAACATTTGGCGTAGCCCTGTGTAATCACCAACACGTGGCACTCGGTATTATAATTGATTTCGGTTTTGTTTACTATGTTTGTGAATAATAAATATATGATCTATCTATAGTTGGAGATGCTGTAAAAGAATGGGAATTCTGTATCTTTCATTAATGAATAAGACATCCCTTATATAAGGTTTACAAGATAGAGATAAAAGGAAAGAGTACAAATCCTAATCCAACTAGATTTAGGATAACTACTAAATACATAAATGAAAAGATTACATATACAAAGAAAAGGAAATAGGGTTTCCTTTTCTCTAAAGCTTGTGGCCGCCTCTCTCTCTCCTCCAAGGCATGCGGCCGCCTCTCTCTCCTCTCTCTAGGGTTTCGGCTATGTCTCTTTCTTCTAGGGTTTGGGCCGGTTATGGACCGGGCCGGTTATAGACATTCATCACTTGATTTATAACACTCCCCCTTGGATACCATAACCATACAAGATTGTAATACGCTTCACGTTGCCTCATTAAAACCTTATCAGGAAAACTCAGTGGGACAAAACCATGATGAAGGAAAAAGAGTACAACACGTACTACTCCCCCTGATGTGAACCTCAGTGGAAGTTCTTTAGTTTACGCATCTGATGCGTGATCTTCCTGAACGTGCAGGTGGGAAGTAAACAAATCGGTCAAGTTATTACTGAACCGTAATTGGACCACTTCGACCTCTTCGGCCTTTTCTCATGTCCTTTGACATCGTGTGTCTTAGTAAAGTAGATGATGTGCTGAGCAATGCGCATTGCATTGTACTCGAAGATCACTGTCGGTTCTTTGCAAACTCATGTGTGCATGAGTCTTTGCAAATCGTGTGTATATGGACAATATACCGAGCATGGTTCCATGAATTAATAATCTCAGGTTGTAAACCTATGATCCGGTGTATCTTCTACACGGATGTGTACCAATATCTTGTCCATTGATCTTTCTCTATTATCATGTTGAATCATAGATCCCAACCACATAAGCTCTTGAATACCTTGGCTATTATGATTGGTTATGATGATAAAGTGCGGACTACCATCGACCATACTATATTCTGATCGATTCATGTTTTGAATTATAGACATTGTCTATATATGTCCGTAACTCGTTCCATGAGCGTCCAAGATCATTGCTGCAAGGATTTTACAGTCTTATCAAACTATGGCTCTGCGGCCAAATACATTCGTCAACCTCGGTTATCAATCTCTCTTGCATTCGGTAATGCCATATATATCAAGCATTGTAGTCCTTTATCCATATCTTGATGGCGTCCCATGACCTCTCTGCCGTGGATCATATCACACACTGAATATACATTAGGTCATGGACTTCGATCACACATTCTTATGGACTGCAACCTATTGGTATCCGATCGAGAAGGATAGATTAAATGTCTCTTCTCAGCCTCACAGCAGCAGCAGACTGTTCTGCTATGCCGGATCCTTATCTAAGGGATCTGATGTTGGATTGGTCTATCCGGAGAACATGCTATCCGAGGTAGCAAGCTGAGGCAATCCGAATTACCTTTCTTTGGGCTGATCTTTCTTTTCCACTAGCCCGTACTACAATCTAGTCGGTCCATGCTAGTGTCACAGATCTGTATAAACCTTTTAACCTCTCTTTAGGTTGGTTTAGTATAAACACAAGGAATTCGAATTTCTTTATTAGTTTACATATGGACTGAATTTGATCGTTCTTATAGAACTCCTTTACTAGTATTACATACTATATCCAGCTGCTTTGTTTCAGTCCATGAACAGCTTAGGAACAATGATGTCCTTTATCCAGTGATCCATATGCTGCTTACTACATCTTTATATGTCAATCTAATTTCTTTCTTATGACCAGACTTTTGTCAATTTCGAAATTGTGTAGCAGCATCCACCACATAGGAGTTTATCTCCTTATAATCTATTTCATGGTCTCTGTGAGTATCCTTGTGTAACAAGCTATGATCGTATGCTGTTAGTAGGAAACATGAACACCTTTAGACCTCGTGATCATGTACCATATCTCTCGTTTTTTTTCCCTCACAAGACCCATCTATTTCACTTGTTTATATCAGATGACGTTTCTGTATATATGTATGTGGCCAATACGCCTATCTTTCTCTATAGATACTTTAAACCCCATGTTTATCTTTTCAATCTAATCTTTATTCTTTATGAGTACTCTTTCGTGGGTTCTGATCCTCGTTTATATCTTTATGTTCAAGTGCTACTCTCTTATGTACAAATATATCTTTATGTGTCGACATTTATATATGGTTCCATTGTGTTCCAGACATGATCTAATCGATTTGAGATTTCATTATCCAGGACCTTTGTTACCTAGTAGCTTGGCGTCCCAAACTACATACCTTGGATGTTTAGCTGCGCTGCCTTTTCTCAATGTCTGGTCTGGTTTCCTTATGACCTCGGATTTGTATTCTATGCACCTTTCTCTTTTTCTTTCCGAGGTTCCTTATCTTATGGAACACTTTGGTCTATCTTGTATAGACTATGTAGCAACTTGACTGTGTCTCTTTCTAGGACATCAGATTTCGTTTGGTGCTAAGCTGGTTATGACTTAGTCATTCTTTTCTTTTCTTTTCGGGCCAGTGTCTGGCATCTCGATTAGCTAGCTATGTATAACCTTTTCTTTCTTTGGACGTCTATAAGTCTAATCCGAGGATCTTTGCCAAGACAATGATGGTTGATACCATTCTGTTTCTTATCATTCTTTACTCTTTACCAGCTTATAGTTTTCTCTTTTAATGTTGGATAGTCGGATTCATTGATCATACAATCCGTGTACCTGGTCACTTTCTGATCACCCATATTTGTCTCAAGGTCTCTTAGAAGTCGTGGGAGAAAGTCATACTGTTATCCAACATATATTCCCAATCCTCTTCTGAGGTTCCATCTTAGACAGCACATATGTCTGTGGTGGTTTATTCAAAGTCTCTTAAGATGGTGTATGTATGGTTTATGACCCGTATTCAATCTGATATGGGAACATCTATGCTCACTTATATGGCCTGATATATTTTCACTTTATATACATGTAAATCCATGATGTCCCTAAGCTTTAGGATGGATGTCTGATCCTTATAGGTAATGGACTGCACGGCCAAGCCGTTTATATCATGGTCATAGACCATGGTTCACGAATTTGTAGTATTGATCATGTATCACGGGTTTATCCTCTCTCCCCCTCATGAACATACTATAATTTCGTGATTCTTAGGACAATAAAACCTAATGAGTTTCCCTTTGTATACATGTTTCACAACGTGAGATCTTATGGGATAACTCTTTGTGCCTTCTCAATATCAATCTTTGCATCAAGTTTAGACTATGATGGCTAATCCGGTCTTGCCATAAAGTGTATAATTTTCGTGGGATATATCAGTATGATCACCACGGCTCTTGCCTCTTATCATACTGATATGTAACATAGTTTTGATCAGTAGATTACATAGGTATAGTCTTGACCACTTTCTTAAAAGGGTCTTAGGCATTTTGTTTCTTTCTTAAATCTGAAGGAACTTGTTTCCTTTTGCCCATTGTTTCTATTTGGAAACCATATTAACTCAATGGGTCATACATTCTTGGGTGTATATAATGCCCTTTAGGCAATGCCTTAGCCATAGATTTCTTACTAGGCTATTATACCGTACCATAATGCTTTTTAGGCGATTTCTTTATCAATCATTCACATTATCAAGTAAGATCAGGCAAAGATATAATAGTAATGAACTCAAATCAATTCTATTATTATATATAAAATCGTGAATGACAATTAGGTTTAAAACAAAACACAAATCAAAGACTTAAAACACAATTAGCATGTCGAGATCTTTCTTTAGTCAATAGACATGCCGGCCACACCATCAGTTACATTGGACACGGCTGCCTTGGATTCATCCTGATCCATATCAGTCTTATTTGCTTCAGGATATCTCATCTCACTATTTCTTTTTAGCAACTGATTACTCTGCTCAGTTAGGCATGAGAGCAGATTATTATAGGTGGTGAAACCTTTTTCTCTATAGATATGTTGTAACAATAGATCTCTTGGATCGGCTGTGAGGAAGGTCTTTTCCAGTAAATCCTCCTCTATTACCACTTCACCACATAGTCTCATTTTTTAAACGATTTTGGACAAAGCAAAATGATATTCATCCACAGACTCAAAGTCCTGGAATCTGAGACTCATCCATTCATGCCTGACCTTTGGTAATAACACCATTGTATATCTGGATTTTAATTTTATCCAAAGGTCAAGAGGATTCTCAATACTTAGGTACTGATTTCTTAGATCCTCAGTGAGATGATGGCGCATAATTGTTATGGCTCTTAACTTTTCACTTCTAGTTGCATAATCACCCTGAATGATACTCCTTCCGAGTCCTCTTGATTTCAGGACAACTGAAGTATTCATTGCCCATTCTAGATAATTTTCTCCAGAGGGATTTAGAATGGCATAATCCAAAGGCTCAAATCTCGGCATCTAAAACCATATTATCAATCAATTCATGATTTAGGATGCAACCAATTCAAAATAATCAGTGCATATGATTTCATAAGTCTCTCGACCAAAACACTTTACTACTCGATCATGGTGCGAAACAAGTCGAGAATGCTAGGTATATATGTGATGCTTAGGCCACACGGCCATGTAATGTGATACAATGATCCTAGAGATCGGTTCATGAGATATGCAAGCAAGTTCACACGACCATTCAGATATGGTGTCTCTCTAGGCCACACGGCCAAGCTATGATGCATTAAGCCACACGACTTTCAATCACATGATGCAAACAATGTGATCTATCAAGGGCACAAGGCCGCGAGTATGAACGATGCATCGGAATGGTTAGGCCACATGGCCGTTCGGTATGGTTCATAGAAAAATCAAACGGCCACAACAGAATATAATGCAAACAAGGATAATCAATTTAGATGCATTCAATCTTATCATTCAGTTGCATATCAATTAGGGTTTACCAATTTCAAGGTTGGTAATATGCGGCTAGATTTTAGGGTTTCAGAATCAGAGTAATCTAGCAACCTAACTCTCATGCAATATGTAATCAATCCTAAACCTCAAATCAATCATTCAAATTTTAAGCAATATGAGATTTAAGGTTTCAAGGCCTTTAGGAATTTAAAACGAGATTTAGGGTTTTAAACATTTAAGTGGCCGATTTTGTCAACATGAGGTTAAGGGTTTCAAGGCCTTAAGATTTTAGTTTCGAGATTCAATCAATCTATTAATCTTAAAACTCAGATCATCAATCATTCAATCAAGCAAGAACAATTTAAAATCGATTTCAAGCTTTAGGGTTTTAGGGTTTTCGATTCCAAGATTTAGGGTTTTCATAATTCAGATCAGAACAATCAATCAACATGTTCTAATGGAATCGATTTCAATCTAGTGATTATAAGATGATCAGTTTTAGGTTATACCAGTTTTTAGGGTTTATCAAGAACATTGGATTTCCATAATAATGGATTAGGGTTTTAGGGTTTGATCATTATGTTCTTAGGTTAATCGGTATACCTTTGTTTGTAGGGTTGAAACCGGACCACCAAAGAGAACGGATGAACCTCGAGCTGCACACGGACGGACGCGAGCTGGCTGTCGTCGGATGCGAGTTGAACGGGACGGGACGCGTCTGCTTCCTATCGGGTTCGCGAGCTGCTTCCTATCGGGTTTGCAAGCGGCTGATCGGGATTGCGAGCTGGTTGATCGAGAACACGAGCTGGCTGTGATGCGAACGGAAGCTGAGGTCGTCTAGGATCAGGAACACCTTAGGGATCGAGCTGATCGGTTGCTGACGAGCTGGAACGCGAGCTAGGACAAATTAGGGTTCGTCAGAATTAGGTTAAAGTCGCCGGCTAGATTAGATTTAAGGGATTGGCGATTTTAGCTTAGATTGCAGAGAACAATCGTGCTGATAACGTGTTGTAAAAGAATGGGAATTCTATGTCTTTCATTAATGAATAAGGCATCCCTTATATAAGGTTTACAAGATAGAGATAAAAGGAAAGAGTACAAATTCTAATCCAACTAGATTTAGGATAACTACTAAATACATAAATGGAAAGATTACATATACAAGGAAAATGAAATAGGATTTCCTTTTCTCTAAAGCTTGTGGCCGCCTCTCTCTCTCTCCTCTAAGGCATGCGGCCGCCTCTCTCTCCTCTCTCTAGGGTTTCGGCTATGTCTCTTTCTTCTAGGGTTTGGGCCGGTTATGGACCGAGCCGGTTATGGACCGGGCCGGTTATGGACATTCATCACTTGATTTATAACAGGAGACATATATAAACATTTTCTCCATAGTCAATTCCGGATAAGCTTGAAAATTAAATAAGTGGTTGAAAATGTTGAACAGAGACAACCCATATGACATGAATTCAATCCCATATTAAATTCATTTGGGGTGTGACTGGTAACCATCGAAGAACATTAGGAATGAATAGGAAAAGAATGAATATGAATAAAATTTTGGGAATGATAAGGAATGAGGATTCCTTATCAAAATTAACAAGGTACAAATTTGCATTATAATTCTCTACAAAAAAAAAGAAATGAGAAGGAATGAAGAGGAAAAAATATTTCTCATGAATGGTAACATTTTCGAGGAATGTTAAGGAATGCAGTGTTCCTGTCATATTCTATTGGTTACCATTATTGTGAATAACTTTTTTTAATGTATGTTTGTGTAGTTAGAATGCTTTTGGATAGTTTCAAATGCATAATAATTCCAATTATGTAACGTATCGAATGTTTTTTGGCAAGAAGTAAAGATACAGTTAATCATTTTGTCATATATATTACAAACATATGTGCTACTTTATTATTTCTAAAGTGAGGTAAAATAGACTTTCTATACTTATTAAATCATGCCCATTATAACTTTCGCTATAATATCTCTTATAAATGTAGAATGCAAATTTATACTTCGTCACCATATAAATTTTAAAAATGTTTGCTTCTATAAATTATTTCAATGCGATATTACATTATGATAAAAAGATTAGACGAGTCATTTTGTTATAATTTGAAAAGACTGAATTCAATGATCATTCAATAAATTTTTTATTGCGGGTAATCACATAGTACTGAGATTAAAAGGCACACTCTAAACAAATTAATACACACTCGAGGCAATAAGTTTGCCTAGAGCTGGAAATTTTAATCATTGCCCGCGGGCCCCGCCCCGTTTGACCCGCCGCGGGGTGGGTGCGGGTTTGCCTAATCAAACAATTCAATTAACAGTCGAACAAACTCTACGAATTTCCCCATTCACCCCTGTCTTCACACCAATATTACTCATCTTCACCATCGACCTCGCAAACTGAGCATTGAAGCTGTCTCTAGAAGCCATAAACTCTTGCACTATAGTTCTAGTCGTTGGATTAGTCCAAAGAAGGTGATCGGATTGAAGAATTCCCCTGCCGCGACTAAGATTGTTGAAGAATGAAGTGTCAAAAGTATTGCCACTTCCGAAGTCGAGATCCACGCGGGTTGATGCATCTCCGTTTAGAGGACAAAGTCTTTGGAGGTCTGGTACGAATGTTTGGTCCATGGTTGGATCTGCTCTGTTTCTGGTCGTGTTGAATATTCTGTTTGTGAAAAACCCGCATGCTGCTGTTCCAATCGTGTGTCCTCCTATTAAAATCATACATCCCTATACTCACTTTAATTACAAATATATATGTAAATGTAACCGAGAATAGTCATTTACAAAATCGGATCAGAATTGTATCAACCGATCCATACTCCTCTTTAGTTTGGTAATGAAATTTTAAAAACATAAAATTCAAGCTGAAAATGAACCAAAATGATATTTGTTTATCCACCTAGCTTCCACATATCACAATACCCCGACATGAAAAGTGTCAATGAACTTCCGGAAAAAAAATGTCAACGAAACATACAACGAAATAGTATGTTTGATCATATGATAGACTTGGTATATATATATACTAGGTGTTTTCCTGTACCATGTGTTGTAATTTTTTGTTAAAAATTTAAATTATATTAAAAATAAAATTTATTAGTTTTGTCGATTTTATTATTTTCTTACTGATATTTTAATATAAATTATATTTAATTGAACAAAAAAAATTAAAAAAATATTTTAAATTATATTTAAGAGTATATATGTAAATATTTAAAATTATAATCTTAGATAAATAATTTCTTTAAATATATTAAATCAACTTGTATAAAGTTAATAAAATTAATATAAAAATTGCATAATTATCAAAAATTAAAACTAAATAGTATTTATAAAATTATAAAATTCATAGATATGTAAGAAACTAATGATTTTACGACTAAAAATTATAGAATATTTTGAAAATTTTAGTAATAAAATTGTATAATTATAAAAATAGAATTAATTAATATTTCGAATTTTTTAATGTTATATTTGAATATATTTATTTTATTGATGATGTATTTTTAATTACCATACTCTAATTTTTTTTTACCAAAAGTATAAATCAACAATATATGTAATGTATGAGTTATTACCATATATTAAATTTTTTACCAAAAGTATTAACCCACATTAAATGTAATTGTCAATGTTATATTTAACCATAAGCCATGTCATCAATTTTAATAGCCATGTCACATTTTGTGAAAGTGATTGTAGATAATACATGTGTTAAATCCCTTTTTAAATAATGTCTAGAGAATATTTTATAGGCTTGGTATATTGTTCAGGCTAATTTTAATTTAATTTTTAAAAAATCGATATTCAGTTAACTAATTTATAAGATGAAGTTAATTTTAAGATTATGAGTCTAATCTAAGTACGCGTGAAAAGAGTGAAACACTTGTTTGGGACCAGAATCTTGAATTTGGTAAAAGTTACTGACCGACGAGAGCGACAAGATCGCGAGTGTTGAGGCGGAAGGCCGCGAACTTCCTTTGTTGAACAACCACGGAGTCACTTGGAGAAGGAAGATTGTTAACGTTCGTTGCCAATGAAACTCGTCCATCTCTGCGTCCTGTTGGGACTTGCCAGCTTTGTCCTTTCGTCTACATGCACCCATGCAAACGTCATATGAACTTCTTTTTTTTTGGTAAAAACGTCATATAAACTTTATAATTAATAAGTATCTCATATACATCTGTTAACTAAGATCTCTATTGTTACATATCATATCTTTTCAGATGCTGTTAACTTGCATGCACTATGTATTTCCCTTCAAAGGATTCTACAAATTTTAGCGTTCCACATACTTATCAAAAAAAAAAACATTAGCGTTTTAACCAATAGACCAATTTTTAATTCTAAACGTAAACGCCAAACGCATATACAAAATAAACAAACCCTTTCTTTCTGTTTGCAATTTGCCAAAAAAAATGTTTTACTATAGTAACATAAATATAATTTCACATTAAAACAGAAAACGCAAAGTTGGCATCTAAAATAATTTGAGGCATAATTCTCCCTTCATTCTTTTGTATACTTACGAGGGCGATTGAATCACGAGCGGCTAAGGTTAAAATATCGGCACAAGAGACAACACCAGGACAAGCGGCCTCAAGCTGCGTCTTGGCATCGTCAATTACTTCAAAACCACGTAGGTTAAAGTTTGCACCAGCGGTTCTTTCGGTGTTAGGTCCTGATATAAGCACTGAACCATCACAACCCTGGACAAAGCAATCGTGGAAGTGCATTCTTAGTAAACCAGGTGCAATCTTTGGATCTGAACCAAAATGAGTTGTCACAGTGGTCCGAACAATGGTCTCGGCGTTAGGGCATGTGGTTGAGTAGAACCCGATCCTCGTACCTTGGCCACAAACCGCAGTGATACAGCTAAGGAAGACTATGAACGAGAATAATGATCCGACCAAACCCATATTTTTCTGTGTTTAGAAAAAATCTCAAGTGTGTGTTTGAGTTTGCTTAGATGCATGTGAAGTGATACCAGAACGTGAGCAACTTATAAAGATATTGAGAGAACTAGAGAAGTCGAAGGATAACGTGGAAGTCAATGTAATCGGCTACACTGTTTGTATAAAGGATGACCTTTTAACAATTCGAAACAGAAAAGCGCGTTTCTAAGCTGGCTCCGCGCGTTGACGACTGCAGAGCATGTTGGGTTTGTTTCTTTCTTTTGTTTGTTTCTGTAAATTGATTATGTAATCATTTACATTGAATGTGACCATAGAATATTCCTCTCGTAAAAGTTAAGTTTTGATCATGGAAACTCGCGTACACTGGAGGATGATTTTTTTGTACTTCAGGATGATTTTAATTTTAAAATGCACCGTCTTTGGATTGGTTGATAGAATAAAGGATATATTATCCGATATTTATGATACCAATGTAGCATTTTTTTATGATACCAATGTAGCATAAAGTTAAAAAAAGGTTCACAGATATCTACCGAGTGAGATACGTTTACTTACAAATATACCATGTTCCTTTCAGTAAGAACATGTAATGTTTAAGTAACCAAATAGCCTGAGCTTGACACGCATAAGTTGATGTTGACACATATTCCGCTTCAGTCATTGAAAGAGTGATGATGGACTACTACTTTGATGATCACTAAATCTTCATCCATGAGAAAGACACACCTTGAAATATTGTTTCTAATTAATATCAATATCCCCAGTGAAATCATTATCAGTATATACCAGAAAATCTCCAGTTCCTCCGTTCTCATACTAAATTTCAGATTCCGTAGTACCTCTTTGATATCTGTTAACTCTTTTAGTTTCATGCAAATGTAACAATGTGGGTTTAGACATGTATTTTCTGAGAAGACATACATCAAATTGCATATCAGGACTTTTTGATGTGATATACATAAGACTCTCTATATATGATATGCTTGTAAGAGATCTCATGAACTTGTTCTCTTCGCTCATTTATGTCAAGTTTGTTTCCATGCGCCATCAAATTGTACACATTAATTGTTACAGGTGTCCATCTCAAACCATTTCATAACTTACAATGTAAACTTTGGTTGAGACATGTGTATTCCATGTGACGTTTGTAGTACTTCAACTCCTAGAAAGAAATTCATTTTTCCAAGATCAGTGATGTCAAACTCCCTATGTATTGAAAACTCGAATACTTCCATCAATGGCACATTGTTTTCTCTGTAGATAAGACCACCCACATAAACACTCACAAGCATAAGTTACCTTGTTTATTCACTTTGAAGAACAAGGTCTTTTCATTTTGTAACTTCAGGAAATCATCTTTGATGAAGTATTCAGGGCCGGCTTATTAGGGGGACAAGCGGTGCGACCGCCCCGGGCCCAAGCCCGTGTCCCTCCGTATAATACTAATTAAGGAGCCCAATTTTTTTATAAATCTGTATTTTTATATATAAAAAATTATAAATATAATAAATAAAATTGAAAATGGTCCAAATTATTTGATATGTATATAGTTTTATTTTCATTACAAAATATTACTGATTAAATTTTAAAAATATTTTAAGCGTTATCTACATATAAATTTTACAAGGTAAAAAAAAATATTCGCTCTAGGACCCTTAACAGTGTTGAGCCGGCCCTGGAAGTATTCCTCAATTATGTTGAACCAAACCCTTGGAGTCTGCTTTAACCCAGATAATGCCTTGTGAAGTTGAAGATTTTTGTCTTCACTCCCTTTAATCATGCATCTCTTTGTTTATTGTATGTATACATCTTCCAAGAGAACTCCATGAAGAAAGGATGACTTTACATCTAGTTGGTAGATGTTGCAAGCTTTTTGTTCTATAGTAGCTAGTATCAATCTATCCATCCGAGCAACCAGTGAATATATCTTTGTATAATTAATGCGTTGATCCTGAGTGTAGACTTTAGCTACCAATCGAGCTTCGTGTTTTGTTACTTATCCAAGCTAATTGAGATTAATTTTGTAAATCCACTTTATTCCTATGTATTTCTCTTCACTTGGTAAAGTTTAACGTTCCAATGTTTGATTCTTGACAATGGATTTTAATTTTTCATCCATAGCTTCCCTCCTTTTCGAACTTCTTTATGCTTCTTCACATGTTGCAGAATCACAAGAGTTAAACTCCACCATGTTGACTTCATCCTCTTCTCTTGTGATTTCACTTCTTGTGGCATATATAGTCATTCAAATAGCGTGAAGGTCCGATTGTTTTTCTTCCCTCCCTAATTTTGAGGGGTAGCTCGTTCTGAGTTCCTTCTTCAATACATGCTTGTTATTCAGCTTGAGTTTCATTGTTAAATTCATCACCTGAATCTGCCCCATCATTGTCCTCATCATTTATTTCTTCACAAGTCTTGTCTTCATCATTACATGTCCACTCAACATCAGAATGGTGATTTTGTTCTCCTTCGTACTTCCAGCCTTTTGTTTCCTCAAACACCACATCGACACATCTATTCTTGTAATAAGCTTCTTAGTGATTGAATTGTACAATCGTCGGTAACCCTTTGGTTTTTCTGAGAAAGAAAATAACAAACACAGTAAAATTTTGTCTTTAAGCTTACTAAAGTTTACATCTGGAATATTGACATATTCAAAGCTTCACCATACACAAAAATCCTTCACATTAGGCTTAACCTTGTTCCATGCCTCTTGTGGTGTAACATTCTTCACATCATTCACTAGACATGTATTGAGGAAATATAATGTCTAGATCACTGCTTCTGGCCAAAAACTCTTGGCTACCTTTCTTGTTGAAAGCATGGACCTAACCATATTCATCATTATGTAGTTCTTTCTCTCTACAATGCCATTATGTTAAGGTGTGATATATCCTAGATTTTTGTACTTATTAATATGGTTTTTAGTAGTTTTCTAGGCTTTTTGGAGTTTTTATCTATGTTTTCATGTATTTATATGTGCTTGGATGGTTTGGGAAACTTTAGTGAAACTTTGCAGGGATTTTAAGGGATCTTCGTGACGATTTGAAGCAATACGAGTGCATTGTAGCTGGGGATCGATCGATCACATTCCATGGCAAATACGGATCGGTCAATCCCATGAAGAAGCAAAGCCATCGAGCAACAAGATTACATCGATCGATTGGAATCAGCACACAACTGAATCGATCATTTGGAACACTCCGAACAATGTGGTCGACCGATTGGACATATGCATCGATCGATTAAGTCCAATTGATCAATGGGCCAAACTTACGACCAAAGCATCTTACGGACGTAAACATATCCATCGATCCAAAACCCGGATCAATCGATGGGACTCGCACGTGATGACCTGAAATTTCTTTTTTCTTGTTTTGGTTTGGCTTTTTTCCCAAAAGTGCCCCTTGTCTATAAATACCTATTAGGACGTAAATTAGAAGAAAAAACTTTATTTTTGCAGCGGATTATTAGGTTTTTGAGTTGAGGAGAGACAAGTGATTATTCTTCTAACCCTAGTTGATTCTCTTTAATCCAATTATGTTTTCTATGATGATTTGTATTTCTGCTTCTATGTCTGAGTAGATCCACTGTTATGTTAAAGGTTTTCAATGGAATTGAAGAGATTGAATGTTTAGGATTGATATATTAGGAATTTACATTGGAGTTCTTCACCGGAATTGGTCATTATGCATTAACTTCATTGATCACTTAGTCCACAAACATGAACTTTTCACTTGAAGTATGAGAATCATATCCACCACTTCTGTGTCACCCATCACTTCTCCATTACTTCTCATCTGATTTGTGATGGCCAAGACACACGGAGTATTCTCCACTTTCTCAGGTTCGTTCATCTCCACCAGCTGAAAACCTCTCATGAGTTTATGAAGCAATGGCTTCTTCACACAAGCCATTGGAGTTCTTCACCTGGATTGGTCATTATGCATTAACTTCATTGATCACTTAGTCCACACACATGAACTTTTCACTAGAAGTATGATAATCATATCCACCACTTCTGTGTCACACATCACTTATTCATTAATTCTCATCTGATTTGTGATGGCCAAGACACACTGAGTATTCTCCACTTTCTCAGGTTCGTTCATCTCCACCAGCTGATAACCTCTCATGAGTTTATGAAGCAATGGCTTCTTCACACAAGCCTTGCCTCTAAACTTTGGTCGTGAATTTGTTCAAACGTTAGGGTACCCTATCAATGGATTGATACATGTAATATTTGACCTTGTGGTTGTTGGTTTTGACATTTTCGAGTTGTTGTATTTACTCCAGTGTTACGATTGGAGTTGTTTTAACTCCTCGAATCCATTCTCAATCAAACTCCACCATCACCTGATTTGGAAAAATTTCTCCATGACCTCACTCCAATGGTTTCGATTCCCGTTGAATTGAGATAGTTTCATCTTCTCATCTCTTATCTATTCTCACTTAGAAGCTGCGGCTTCTCTGTGATCTCTTCGTCTACTACCATTTTGAAAGGATCTAATGCTCCGTATTTTAGAATCTGAATTGTGCATATTTATTAATGATAGAAGGATGACTTATGTAGCCTTCATAATAACTGAAATTTCATACAGACTCTTAAAACATAGTGCTAACTAGTCTCACCATAAGACTTGGTGCTTATTCGAAATCCAACAAATTTATCTAAGATATTGAACGTGAAACTTTAGCTCCTATTATTCCTGTTTGATTTTCTCCAACAATATTATTAACAATATATATATATGATCCTCACTTGCTTTAGCAAAAAAACATTATGCAGCTGAGATTGGGCTTAACCGTTAGCTAGATTTTGATCTACAATTTCAAAACATGAAATTACTGTTGTTTACAAAATTTTATTTAGTAGAAATATAATTGCATCCATAATTTATGATTTAAGTTTTATATAACTTTTTTTTAAATTTATGTATATTATTCATTTTAATTAGCTTTCTGAAATTTAATTTTTGAATTCTAAGAAAAATTATAAACACTATTCTATATAGATTATCTACCTTTAAATATTTTAAAATTAGATAAAAACAAGGATAATTTTCATGTTTACAATTTTGTTGGTACCATTATTCATGTTTACCATCACTGAAGAGACATTTTCAAAAACAGAAATTAGCGTGAATACATCCAAATTTATATCATATTTGTTGTATAACCCTCAAATAATGAGTTCATTTTTATGACTGTTTTACCCCTATGAGCTACCTCCCCCTACATTGCATAGAGTATATGTATTCTGGCAGAAGACACCGATCGACTCATTGGACAATGCAATGTTTTGACGATTTTCCAAAAACAATCAAAACAACACCAATTGCGTATCAGCTTCTCTCTTCTCTTCTCTCCTCTCACTTCAAATGAACCAGTTTCACATTACATTGATTAATCATTTTTCTCTCATTCATCTTCAAATACACAAGAGTTTGACAAAAATGAATCCGAAGAAAAGCTTGTGACAACGAAGAATAATTTTTACCTTGATTTTGAATCTTTCTTACACCATTATTTCTTATTATTTTCTGCATCTGACAATTTAAAATAATTTTTACCAAGTTAGATTCTAACTTGTTTTTCTTGTTCTATTGAATTTATTGAATTTGTTTGATTGTTCTGCCTAAAGAGATTTGTTTGGTGGTGTAGGTGAAAGTTATGTTGAATCTAGAGCTCAAACAAAACAGATTTTTGGTGAGCTTGAGATTATTAATTTCAACACTTTCTTCGGATTAATTTCAATATGTTCTTGAGGATCTTCAGTTTTATCAACAAATTATATTTTATATGATAAATGATTTCTTACATGTTACATGTTTTGTTAACTGATACATAATTTGATACCGAAGAATTCATAATTGTTTAACGTAATGTTACAAAATACTTGAGGTTAATGGGTACATGATTTGTTTAGCTGATAAATGGTTTGCTAGCTAGTACATCGTTTGATACTTGGTTTATTAGCTGACAAATGGATTGATATATGTCTTTGAATTAATACGTTACAGGATAAGTTAGTTGTTATCCGATAAACGATTTGTTACTTGGTACTTGTGTTGTTAGCTGATACATAATATGATACCAAAGAATTAATAATTGGTTTGTATGACATTACAAGAGAGTTGACGTTCATTGATACATGGTTTGTGTATATGATAAATGGTTGAATAAATAGCTTGTGAACTTGTACATTTTTGATACTTAGTTTGTTGGCTGACAAATGAGTTGATACATGGTGTGGATTAATAAGTTGTTATCTGATACATTTTTGTTATCTGGTACAAGTTTTGTTAGGTGTTTCATAATTTTCCGGAACCGTAATTGGTGACGGTTGAAAGATTGTGAAAGAAGATTGACGACGACGTCTTTATGTAGAGGAACCAAGTTTTTATCAGATTGATTGTTATTCAGATTTTTTTTTGCAGTTTATGTATTTGTTTACAAATTTTTATTTATAAAATTTCGCCTCTAACTTTTTAGTATTTGTTTAACAATATAGATAATCATTAATTATAAAATTTCTCTAATATTTTTTATCAGTAAATTTGAACAGATGTACTGATTACAATGCCATTTACATACTAATGTTATAGTTAATTAGTTAGTTTAGACGTTAATATAATTTATAACTTCTAATATTAACAGTTAGCATTCTACTTTCAACTACGTATGACTCATCTGCTTACACTCTATATTTAACGATACTTATTATTGTTATCATTTACCGAAAACTTTATATGCTAACATTTTATACAACAATTAACATTGTATAGTAACTTTCAATACTCCAACACAATAAACATATATTTAGACATCTAAAAATTGAAGTAGACATAAATATATTTACATCACTTTATGCAAACTATCAAAGTATATGGTGTATTTTTCGTCGTTAGCGTCTAATACTATTTTTATATATACATATTTTGATATGTTAGCCCATACATGTTAGATGATATAAACTACTATGCCTTAGAGGTTACACATTACATTAATTATAATTTGACCACAAATTAGTTTTCAACTAACATAATGTGTACCCGATAAATTCTATAGTTACACGCTTTGTAAGCCTGGTAACGTTTGGCAACAACAAAGTTAATCATTAATATATATTGGATATGTAACACAACATATTAGCTGCTACAGAATATCTTATCAGTAACATAATCTCGATTTGATCTTCACTGCTTTATCCAACAGTCAATCGTCTGCCCCGCCGTCCATCTCTGCAGTCTGACACATGTCTCGTACTACCGCCGAATCTGTTCTCGACAAAGTGAGGGCATTTTCCTCTGCACAGTGTCACTTCTTTTTGGGTTATCCACAGCCATGGGCATTTGGTCAATTTGGGTCTTCGTTGGGTATACTACACCCATTGTTCCTTTAATAAATAAAAAGTTAAAAAAATTAATTTTTTTAAAGTTTTCTAATTATACTTCTTCAAATTCAAACTTTTTATAATTTTTTCTTTTTGATCTTTTTCGAATATTTTTTAATTTTTTTAAGTATTTATTTATTTATGTATTAAAACCCTAAAATCCATATTCCAAAAACCTACTCCACCCTAAGTCTAGATTAGTTAACCTTAGGGTTATAAATGTCTTTTTTCCTCTTTGAAAGTGAGTGTTAAAGTGGTTAAGGTAAACATAAAAAATGGTATTTTTGGCAATTTCCCTAAAAACAAATTATGAGAAATATAATTTTTAGTTTTGTTACATGTGTATAAGTTTAGATATAACTTTAAAATTTGTGAAATAATGCTAAAGCGTTAATTTGAGATGATAATATATTCATATTTTATAGTTATGAAGAGTAATTTTAATATAAATTACAAAAATATATTCAATAAACTAAACCATGCTACAGTAAACTATAATAATTTAAAATTTTATTTTATTTTTTATTGAAGTGTAATAAGTATTGTGTTGGTTTATATATATTTTTACGGAATAACTTATGTTAGGAAATAAAAATATATATTTTATGATCTAAAACGACACATTAAACCACATTACTTGTTATTCTTGAAGTTAATTAACAATTTTGAAAGTTAAAAACACATTTTGAAGTAACTTAACACTCTTGAAAAAACAATTGTTACAAAAACTAATGGAGAAGAATTCTCCCGAAGTCTTTTCCTAGCAGTCTTCTTAAAAAGTCTTCTCTCATTAGTTAGAAACATTAATAAACATGAATGTTGTAACCTCGTAATTATCACCAATTATGTTCTGAATTTCATTCAGAAGCCTCAATATTGACTAAATACACATGAAATAACAGGAAAATCTTAAAAAATCATTTTAAATTATGAGAAAATGAAAGTTTAATAAACAATGACGTAGAAGTCTTCCACGAGAAGTTATAGAAGTATTCCATTTTGGTCATTTTTGCAATTGAAAATTTACGATGGAAGACTTCTTCTAATACAAACTTCTTCTAATGCAGATTTCTAGAGAAGTCTTCGTTTGTAAATACTGGAATACTTTGGTTTTTGAAAAATTCTCGATAATACCGGAGAAGACTTCTAAAGAAGTTTCCTCCGATAAGTAGGTTAGTTTTTAAATTGACCGAAGTTTTGTAGATATTTGACTTTTCCAAAAAAGACTTCCAAAGAAAAATAGAATCCGTTGATGTCCTCTTCTACGCCTTCAAATAATGGGCTTCACCAAAGCCCTCCTCAATCAAGAGTTTACATGCCAATCGGCTTCACCGAAGAGACTACCTATTTCCTCGGATCGATCGAACACGCAGTCACGACATGATATATCCGAAAAATTGTTGAATTTGCCGTCATAGATCGACCTCCCCCATTCAACGCAATACTTGGGAGAACTTGGCTCTAGAGCATGAAGGTGTGGTACCGTCAACTTATCATCAATGCCTAAAATTCCACACCCCAAAAGGAATCGAGACTATGCGGAAGTCAAAAGATCTTGATAACCTGCTATCAGGCAAGCTTCGAAGACATCAAGCCCCCATCAACCTAACCTGCCTTAAAGCTTGATACCTAGAGGAGGGTACGCAGGCAGCTCGAGCTCGAGCCCAGCCGCCCCTTCCCAATGATAATATTCGCAAAAATTAGAACCCAAAACTCACATTTCCAAGAAATTAGGTCAAAGACCTGGTCCCAATTAACCAGCATCAGAGAACCCAGCCTTTTTCTGTGCGCAAATTAGTTCGCTCCAACATTCCCGAAGATCTCAAGCGTAATAAAAGACCCAAGAGGTTGCAAACGTCTTCGATGGTATTACAGATGAGCACAGTAAGTTCAACAGGCTATTCACCTTACCCAGACAATCTCCTAGTCAATACATAAAATCCCCCCAGCTTCTCCATCTCTTACACTGCAACCGACGGCCATCAACTTTGGCGCACCATTGACTAGCGAGGAGATCAAAATTTATAATGACTTGTCACCATTTTCAAAAAAAATCTCAGACTTATAGTTTCGCCCGGACTCATATGCTGTTATCCGGGTTTGCTAGATCTAAGTATATTTGTTGTATGTTAGGTGAGGACCATTGGCTTCCACATTCTTTTCCTCTTGTTTTCGTGTTTGATGAAGTCGTGATGTAGCTGATTTTTGGCAGCTCGACGTATCTAGTTTTCTTTTATTTAGCTCTCTCTTAACATTCTTTGGCTCCCCGGGATTGTCATGACTCCCTGAGTAGTTGAAAATTTGATGCATTAGTGATATGTGGATGGTACCACTCACATAGCGTGAATCCAAGGCGTGATGATGATTACTTCATAAACATTCGGGGAGTCTACTACAGAAATCTTAGTGTCTTCTGTGACTTAGCCGACACGAGTTGGGAATCAGCAACTCTTACGGAGTCCATTATCGTACCGTCGATGGCTGTCAAAGGTTGTATTGCCGCCTTTAGTTGTAGGTCGGAAATGTTTAGGCATTCTAGAATATTTTCTGTAGATGATATTAACGGAACTCTCCGTTTCAACCACCACCTTAATTAAATTACCTTCGATTCAGCCAGTATTATCTCTAGTACTAGCGCGTCGTTATGGGGTTCGATCCCTTGCATTTTTTTCGTGAATCTCATGCTCGTCTTATTGGTGTTGAGTACTTCAGTTGCGTCTCGAGAGGTTAATGGCTCTCTTGTGCACTGAGGTCATTGATTCCCCGATCTGCATTATCATGAAACAGGTTTGGTCCCATTATCATGTCGATTGTTTTTTGGGTTACATGAGCTCTTGGAACTTCTGAGCTTGTTGCTTTCTGATCTCGTTTCGTTGGGTTATAGATACTGGGATTCTTTGTGGGCATATTATTGCTACGGGATAGGTTCTATTCTTTATACTTGGTTAGGATGTAAATATGAATATCACGACACTTTTCTGTCGAATGTCCATCAGTTTTATAGAAGTTCCAATCCTGATTTATATTGGAGAATATATGTCACGGTAGCGGGACTTTTTGGTTCCCATGGATTGATGTGCCTCCTTGGTTTGTGTTTGTTACATTGACCTCCGTCATCGCGGAAGCGTGGCTCCGATGATAATGCGCTTTTGAGAGCTATTCCCAAGCTGTCGCTTAAATCAAGATCAGAAACTACATATCTAAACCTTCCGATGAATGATCAAAGTTGGAATATATTTCTGAGGTATGTACGATGGTTCATCTTATTGGGAACATTAAATATTGTTTAATAAAAATGGACAGCTAATTAAAGTTGTCGACAGAGATCTCTAATCGAGAGAACCAGTTCACAGCCGCTCTTGCAAAGATCTTGGCAAAGAATCAGAATATCTGGCATCTCATTTCCCGTCGCTAAAGTAAGTGTGTCCCAGTGCAGTGCAGAAAGGTGGTCACGTGAGCTAGGTGATCCGAATCTCCCTCATAACAATGGATTCTTTGTTTGAAGTCCGGAACAAAAATGTTAGCGATGCGGTTTGTGAATGGCGTCCTCTGAGCCTCTTCAAAGATTTCATCGGTTTCTGGGGCCGAGCTGGTAGCTTGATGGAGTTGCGACTTCATGAGCTCAAGGTTGGTTGAGGTCTGAGCAAATGTCTGTTTCAGAAGCTTGATCTCGTTCACTTGTCGCACAGGGGTAAATCTTTGGAGGTGACCCCGGTAATGTAGTAATTTGCATATTCAGGAAAAATTTATAGAGCAGTTTGTATTTGAAATGATGTTGCATCTAGCTCAGTGATTAGTTAATGGCAGGGTGATGGGAATTCCATCAGGGTTGAACCGATTTCGTAGTTGTGGAGTGATTCTTGAGTTGTTCCTCGTTGGATCCATCCTAGTCATTGCGATGTGTGTTTTACGTCGGATTCATTGTTCTTTTTATGGTGAATTCCTCCTCCTTCTAGAGTCAAATGATGGATTTCAAAATTCACACAGAAATTAGGGTTAGGATTTACACTAACATATCGAAAAAGTAACTTATAAAAAGAATGTCTACTGATGATCTTTCTATGTAATGTCTATGTTACTAAAATTTTATAAGCGTATACAACTGTGATGAACAAGGGGTTTAAGAGAATAAGTGAATACAAGAGTAATTTGAGTATAAATTTGATATGAGTAATTTGAGTATAAATTTGATATGTGAAAACTTGTATCCCTTCTCCTTCACGTTGAGGCGACGTAATCTCGGGCGACCATCATGTGCCTTCAAGATCGTATTTATTACTTCATTCTCCTTTACATTTTGCGCTGACTCTTCTTGCAGTTCGGAGTGGACATCATATCTTTCGTGGACCTATTGTCTTTTTATTGGATCGGATTCTTGGATCGGGTTTGGAGTTGAGTTCAATATATTTAAACGTGTCTAGTAGTTTATTGTTGTTAGTTTAGGTAGTATTAAATAATTAACTCACACATGTTCACGTTGACATAAGCATTTTATTTCAGAAACAGGTTATCGATCTCAGGATTTATTTTGGGGCGGCCGGTTATGGTTTATCTTCTTCTTTTTTTTTGAAAAAGCCGGTTATGGTTTTGCTAAACGAAAAATGTCCAACTTAGAAATTGGGAAAACATAAAATTTAGGTAGTATGAAAACAAGATGATCACCAAAACATGTTTTTCTTTTCTTTTCAGAAACATGTTAAAGTTTGACGTGACAATATATTATTGATAAAAGCTTTCAAATTTTATTTAAAATACTCATAAGTCGTAGTATTAACTCTTTGGTTGGTGGCCTAATACATGTCTTTCGTCGTTGCGAAGAACAGTAAACAATTTTGTTTCTAACTACTCTAGTTTCAAGATAATAATAATGTTAAAAAGAATTAATAAATTTTTATTTATGTGTATTGAGTTAGGTCTAGTATTGTACATGGCTTAATTGATTAACAAGTCTATCAAGTATATTAAAATATTAATTCCACATTGCAAAAGAAATTGACTTTCTAGTCTACAGCAGAAACTAAACCTCAAGGATTCCAAAAGCAATCCAATTCTCCCGTACCGGCGGCTAAACCGGTGGAGTCAGGACCGGGAAATAAGGTTTCTTGATCGTTAAGAAACGTCTTCATTAGCGAATAATTGTCTTGAAGAAACAAAGGATCGGAGTAAAACAGAGAACCAGAACGGTCTTTGGACTCGTGATGCATGAGTCTTTTGTCTTTGGTTTCTTGGTCGGAGAAGCAGGTCACGTGAGTCGACGAACCAAGGAAGGAATCTCTTTGAGAACAATCCATCAATGAAGGTAATCTTGTCGGTTCAGTACGGTTAAAATGTGAATCAAGAAACATTAAATCGGACATATCAACCTTTGTACCATCAGCAAGTTTCTGGAAAACACGACAAATAACCCATTCGTTCTACATTCACAGACAAAAAAACCAAACACACAAAAGATCAAACTCAAGTCCACCAAAAAAAAAAGAAAGAAAAACATAAACTCTATTACCTTAGCTGTTTGGGGAAGATTTTGGAGTAAAAATATGCCTTCTAATCGATATTCATGCAGTACCCAATTGGTTTTAATCCCTTTAGGAGCTCTTCCTTTGTAGAAAACCAGAGTTTTCTTCATACCCACTAGTGAGTTTCCCTTGAAAATCTCTTTGTCTTTGCCTGTGGCTTTCCAATAACCGGCTTCCGTTGCCCGGTTTGTCCTTAAACCGGTTGGGTATTTCCGATCTCGTACACAAAAGAAATACCATTCTTTCTCCCCCATCTTAGCCTTCCCTATTCCACCAAAAGCCATACCAATAAAATTTGTGAACTTAATTAATTACAGAACAAAAATAATGGTCTTAAAACAAATAGAACAAAAATAAAATTTGTACTGTTTGTGCAAATTTTTATTAAGGATAAGAGGTCCTGAGAAGTTATATTCATATTTTACCAAAAAAGAAGAGGTTATATTCATATTTAGAATTCTCTTATTGTAAAAAAAAAAACTGAATATGGAAAGATTGAGAAACTTACTGGGTAAGTCCCAAGGCTCAATCTTATTGAGATCAACTTCACCAATGGCAGTGGCAGAGAATAAAGTGTTGAAGACCTTTTGTTTAAGGTAGTGAGATATGAGTTCTTCATCAGTAGGGTGAAATCTGAATCCAGGTGGTAGATCAATGTGTTCTTCATCTTCTACCATTTCAACTATTATTGATGCATCACAATCCATTTTATCTTAATGGTTCTCAGAAACAATCAAAGTTATTATCTCTTTTGTTAGAATTTTTTTTTTGGAGATGAAGAAAAGGGTTTTCGAAGAGAAAGAAAGAGAAGAAAGCTGAGGTTTAAAGAAAGAAGACGAAAGGGTTTGAGCAACGAAGCTCTCCTCTATATACTAATTTTCCATTAGAGAAATACGAAGAAAAATATTCTTATTGGTAATATTGACCAACAATTAGTCAATTCTTTTGTTTATCAAGTTATTTTTTTGCCCAAAAAAAAACAAGTTCTTTCAAACAAATGGTCGTATTGAAATTCAAGATTTTTTACCTACGATAAAGAAAAAACACTATATTCTATCTAAAAGGTTTATTATGTATATATATATGGGGCGTCAGATTTAAATCTCGTACAACAATCGAATCATACTATAAATAAACATGGTCTCCACACATACTATAACTAGTTTTTAGTTGGATAGAAAAATAAGAAGATGCGTAGATTGTTAGGCAACTTGAGATGTGTAATTTTCAAGAATCTTTTTCATTAAAAAATAAACCTTTCTATTTCAAGAACTTTAATATTTCCAAGCTTTAATTTGACCAGGAACACTTCACCTGTGGCTCCCTATCCCTTTTGTTGGTTCATGTGATAAGAACAATCTTATCACATTCTTATCACATTAAATCATGACGTTTGTCCATTCTGTAACTAATTATTAGTTGTTAGAAAAGATATTAGTATTAATATGGGTCCGATTGGTAATAGCCGTAGCTTTAAAAATTTTGTTGTAGAAAAAAATCTGTAGACTTTTTGTTGTGGCTTTAAATTTTATTGCTGTAGAATTTTATGAAAAACACTAAAAAATTGCTTTGAATATTTGGCTATGCAGAGCATTTGTACAGCTGTAGGTTATTTCAAGAACTGTGATTTCTAAAGAAAATTTAAAGCTTCATTGCTCTGAATTTGGTGATGTAGAAATAAATAGGGCTGTAGACAGCACCTACGACAACTACCGATCACCTCCTATGATTAGTGGTTTACAAACATGAATAAGTTAATTAAACTAAGTATTATAGAGTTTAGAATAATAAATTTGGTATTAATATACAAGCTTAAGTATACATGATACATTTATCTATATTTTACATATTATAATAACTTGATCTGAATGGTTGAAGAATGACCTTTAAACTCTTACGGTACGGTTCACTATTATTGGTGTTGGTGTTTAGGATAACTATAACAAAAAAAATTCCGATGGTTAGATATAATTTGTTTTTTTTGTTTAACAAATGCTATCCATCTCATGAAAATAGTATGCATGCTGCATGCATGAACCTTTGGAAAGCTGATTTTTAATAATAAAGGAACTGTTTATTTGCTTGACAAAAAAAACGAACTGTTTATTTTGTACTATTACAATGTCTACCGTTATAATAAATTATAATATTATATCTAAAATCTATTTAGAATTTCCGTGAAAAAAAATTGAAAGAATAACGTTTCCCTTGTGAAGATGAATAATGATGATGAAAATTTGTTAGGATGTGAAGACATTTTGAACAACCTTAACCATATCATATATGAATTATTTGCTTATTTTATTACGATCGAATCACGCGTTTGTGCATTGTCATACTCATTTGTCACTTCTACAACATGTGCACTTCATTATTCTCTAGAAACATTTATCCTTATTTTGATATATGGCCTTTCTATATAAATCCTTCACAAAATTAATAATATAAATCTTTATATAATATATGTACTAGATGATAATAAAGGCGCATGCGCGAAATAATTTTTTATACTAATGTTTATTCATTAAATGGTTTTAACATTTTGCAACACTATAATCTTTATCGATTGTAAAATGATGAAAACAAATGTTGGTCTCTTAAATGTATCATCGGTGTTGAAGAGTTAACGTATTACAACTTATTTTAATTATTTTTATGATTTCATATGCACAAATTGAAATTAAGTTTTGCGGCTCACACAAATCACCGAAATAAGATAGGTAATATCGATTGTAAAATGACGAAAGGAGATTAGGTTTTCTACTCTCGATTTGTTTACTATTGACTCTTCATAAGTGATTTCATTTTCTACCTCTATAAAATTGTGCATTCGTTCTCGTTTCTGTTTCATTGATATGAATTTAGTTTTTTTTTTAACTTCTTCTATGAATTCGGTGTATTACATAGGTGTCAGTTTAAAAAGATGGACATCTGTAAAAATTAGTTCTACTCCATATACATATCTAAGAATCAAATTTTTGAAAAAAATCACTAGCAAACTCTATTCATAGGTTAGTGTTCAAATCTAATATATCAAACTGTTATAAAATATAAGTGCAGACTCGAAATATAAATGTAGGTCTAGTGTATATTCACATGTTTGGTCTAAAAACCATCTAATTCTAGAACAACTAAACAAAATTCTTATTTTATTAACTTAGGCTTTTGAAATTTGGTTACTTAAGAGTATACCGATAAAAAAAAATATAATACTTTACCATTCTAGTATATGTAAAGTGTGTATATAAACTAAGAACTGTTTGATTTATTAAATGATAAACCAGAAAACTTATAATAAATAATTCAAATCTATCATTTTTACAATTATAATAGCTAAATAGAGTATTAAAGAGAAACAAATATTAGACGAATGATCAAATCTCTCATTCTTCGAGCAAACTCAAACGGAGGTGATATATGATATTTTTGACATCTTGTATATATGTTTTCTAATTGGTTTTCAAGTCTTTTTCGAGTCTTTTTAATCTTTTTTGAGTCATTACAGGTCTGGAGTTGCATATGAGAGAAGTAAGATCATCTGGAGCAAAATAGTCAGAAAGAATCCGAATTGGAGATTTTCATGAGCGGAGCAACCTTGTAGGCTGTTCCTGAACGTGCGGAGCAACCCGAGTGCATACTCCTGCGGCAGAGATTTTTAAGGACCTCTAAATATATATTTTATTATTATTCTAGACAGACTACGTTACTTTTTAAGGCGATTTTTGGAGAGAGAAAACTTGTAACCTTGTTGAGGGAGAAAAATCTCTACATCCTTTAGAGAAAATTTCTAAACCCTCTTGCTTTTTATTATTGATTTAGACATGTTTTCTTCATGCATCTATTATCTCTATGTTTTCTTGTTTCATGGATGAGTAGTCAGCTTTCTTAGTCTGGGGTGTTAGGGTGTTAGATTGTCTTCATTCATAAATGTGCTTACTGCTTGCTTTAATCTGATAGATTAATGTCTGAACTTAGGTTTATTCTACTCATTAACCGTGTAGTAGATAGTTTGACATGATATGAATTAGCTTTACATCCCTAACCAGCGAAAGTGGATGTTTGGGTGTTTTGTGAACATATCAGATTTGATCTCAATGTTTGTCATCGCGTCTCAGCACAAACGACAGTTTAGGTATGAGATCGATTGACAAAAGGTGAAGCACCACGACAGTGGGCTGATCTATCTTAAGTGATCCGAGTTTTAGACTAGTACTAAATTGAACTTGAATAATTGTTTGGCTCACACTTGTTTAACACCCAATCAAACCACCCTAGGCTATCATTCTCTTTAATCTGAAACCCAAATCAAAACATGTCACTTGCTTGTTAGGATACCTTAATCTTAAAACTCCCATATTGTTTTAGCTTAATATTGATCCCATAGAAATAAAGTGTAAACTGCTCCTCTGGAATTGAATCTCAAATATTACAACAACATTGTTTGCTTGCAGTAGAAAAGACACAATTTTAGTGTATCAAGAGGTGATTGGAATCTTGTCATGATATTTCATTAAAAGCTTTTTAATAATAAAAATCATACCTAAATTTAATCTGAATGAAATAATATATATATATATATATATATATATATATATATATATATTGTGCTTACAATATTAAAAATTACTTCGATTTGAAAAAGTATATTTCTGCGATTGTCAGGATTAAATAACCTATTAGAAACCACCTATTACAACAAATGTATATACATAAAAGTATATACATTAGTGTAAGCACATAAATCAAAACCAATAGCTTTTGTTAATTTACAATCACGTTTTGGTAAATAAATAAAAAAATCACTTTATTTACTTTGTACGGTACATAATTAAACTTTACCGATAGTGACTTAGATATATATAGTATATGTAAATATAAATATTTATTATTGACACTTCTTACTCATACGATTCTATTAATATTTGTATATTTTCTCTAACAAAAATTTAAACTGTTAATTACAAAAATTTTAATATGAGATTTTTTAATACAAATTTCAAAATTAAAATATTAAAATCTCAATGATTTTTCACTGCAAATTTTGAAATTAACATATTTTTATATAGTATATAATTTAATTTAAATGATATGAATATCTATTAATGAGACTTCATATTCATACGATTCATGATCACTTGTATCTTGCTTGAACAAAAAAAAAATTAAACCATTGATCACAAAATTTTCAATGTGGGTTTTTTTACCTTTTAGTAATTTATAGTCGTTTTAAAAAATTCAAAATATAACATATAAGAAAAAATAATTTTATTATTATAAGTTTAACGTGATTGTTTAATTTCTTTTAATAATATAAAATTAAAAAAAGGATAACAAAATTGTTATCAAATATGTATTATTCATAATCGTTAATTGTCATATATATGTTAATCATATTAGGTAGTTCCGTAACTTTTTTTTTTAAAAGAGTATTCTTTTGTAAACTACTAATCAATTTGATAGTTAGTTTAATAAAAAAATATAATATATATTTATATGGACCAAGTAACTTTTATAAAAATTCTTAAAATCAGTTTCATGATGACACGCGGCTACGAAAACATGTTGTAAAGTTTCAGGATTAATATATAGGGGATATATATACACTATGTATTTTTAACCAAGTTATTTATGAAATGCAACTTCAATTTTAATCCATATTAGATATAAAATATATATTTACATACTCCTTTTCTCTTTTAAACTAATTTTCCTGTATTAAAGGAGAAAGATACACAAGTTTGAAACTAGTTTCCAGAAAAAGATATATCTGTTTTGACTCAAAAAGCTAATGATAAAATTCATAGTACAAAAGGAATATTGGATCTAAAAGGCCAGAAGCATGCAGTCAATGGCTAGATAGGCTCACAGCACATGTGCTAGGTACAATAATTTTCAGGTTATATATATATCTACCTATATATATATATATATACAATCATTTCAGTTTAGAAAGATATGTGTTCTATAAAATATTATTTTAAAATAATATTTTTTGGTTTTTATTTATTTTTATTACTTAACAAAATAAACTATAAATTCAAGAAAATAAGTTTTGAATAGATTTCTATTGGTATGTGGTGAAGTGCTCCAGTGTCTGACCATCGTTTGTGCAAGCGTCGATGCGAGTTGAATGGATTGAAATTTCTCATTGACGTATGGAACTTGCCTTCCTCAAATCAAGATGAAAAAGGAAAGACGGCCGATTTCGGAGGCATATACGAAGGTATCCTAGGCTGAGCGGAAGCAAGACTGAAAAATTCACATAGAAACTTAGTATTTAAAGAAATTTTAGGCAATTTCATTTTTGTTATCGAGCTTCGACTCAACTAAGTTTAAAACTTTAGAGGTTTAGAACTAGATAACTCACAACTCTTGCGGTCATAGATTTTACAAAATGTTGTAACTATACCAACACTCTTACGCAAATTCGAAATAAGAACATTTTTCTCTTTTCTCACAAATTCGTAATGTTTTATTTTGTTTTTCATTCGTAATTTGATCACTTGTTGCTGGTTTCACAGATAACTGGATCTTCAGAAAAAGTGAAAAAGTTATGCTTTCTTCAGAGAACTGGATCTTCACTTGTTGCTGTTATCTTGTTTAATACAAATCAAAAATTCCAAAACAGATTATGCCGTCTAAATAAACAAACATTGATGGTGCCTGAACAGCAGCGTCGGATGTATTTTAGAACATCTGTATAACCAAACATTCTAATGCTAAATAAGAGTGTTCTTTTTTCTCAATAATAAAATTCTAAATAAGACTGAAAACGTCTTTCGCTAGAACACTTCTAGCAATAGCTTGTACTGAAGTATTAATTTGAAACTAAAAATAACCTAATGGTATATATATAATCAATGGAAAAACACTCTTTTAAAATCATGTGACCCTTATAGAATTGCCACTAAGTAAAAAGATATAAACAGTCTCTTGAGATATTTTTGGCTACTAACGATGATGAGTTGCTTCATTTGCTATGAAGTTGATACTTCTAAAGCTAATCCTTTAGTAGTCCTTTCCTTTTCAGGAAATATAAAGAATTCTATAAATATCTTAGTTTGTGGTGAGCCTAACACGTGTTCCTTCTATCTTTGAAACGGCAAGAGTTTCAAGCGTATCACCAACGCCAACCATTCTCTTGGGCACGTCACCAATACAGCCAATTCCACAATAGACACGTTGTTGAATACCAATGGGGTTAACAAGAATCAAACTTCGATCCTATTTATCTAAGACCATTGTTAGAAAAATGGCTGTAATAACAAGACTGATACAGCAACAAACTGGTTTCTTTACCTCAACAATTGATCTGCTCATAATTGCTTATTCTTTGTTGCAATGGAGATTTTAGTTTCTTTATTTTGATGACAAATCTAATCTCTAGCATTCAATAAACTCAACGTTTTGTTATCAGAGCCTGTCCTAGATATTCACTGACTGAAAGTAAAAAGAAAACAAAATAGTCACATAAAAAATAAAAAATATCTAAAATGGTAAAGATGAGATTGGAACACTTGTGTTAATGTTTATAGACATAGACTCTACAACTAGACTAGAGGGAATATTTGGGTTATGTGCCGAAATTATTTTATAAATGAAACGGCCGGAAGTCTAAGGGCCGACACTCTTTTTTAATATTGGTTAAATCACCAATTAAATTATCATATTATTTTTAATTTATTTATATAATGTTGTCAAAATTTTGATGAACAACTTCACGGATACATGTAACATATGCAATATTGATGAACAACTCCACGGATAATAATTTCATGATGAAGCTTCTTCGATGAACAAACTTTCTTCACAACACAAAACTTTGACTGTAGTACTCTGGAAACTCTGTTAAATTAGGCATTCTATAATCTACAAAAAGTTTAATTGTCTAAGATTCATACCTCAAATCTGGATGTAAAATCTTTTTAACGTTAACCACTAGGCTATAGTACTTCCGCAACATCCGCAGTGTTTGTTATTTTTTTTATTTTTCAAAGACCTTTTGTTACCCATGCAAATTTTTTGATAAAAGGCTTTCCATGTAACTTTTATCAGTAAATACATTTGAAGAACAGATGTGCATCACATTTGTAAAGAAATTCTTCTCATATCACATATCTATGGTTTCAACGTAATCGTTGGTTTGCTGCAGTAGCTAAAAAATTCCATTCGCATTTTCTGGCCGTAGTTTTGGATTAGAAGATATAATGGTAACAGGTGTTCAAAAAAAAAAGATATAATGGTAACATTCAGTTTTTAGATTTTATTATTTACTTGTTAAAACTAAACGTCATTTCATCGAATCTATATTGGGTGATTAAGTTTTATTTTATTTTATTTTAGAGTTTATTTTATTTTTGTTCAATTTTTATTTTACAGTTTCTATATATCAAAAAGACTTTTAATAGTCTGTGTATTCTTTGGGAGCCTAAATATTTCATATTGCTTTTAACAGTGTTATATAGTTCATATTCTAAAAAGATTTTGCCTATGTTTCTTGATTGGGTACTGCTGGAGTCTCATGAATATATTCTAAGGTCTCTAGAAATGGTACTTCTACACAAAATTATCATATCGTCTTGGTGGTCACTTTACATGCAAATGTTTGAGAATATGGCAACTTGATAAAAGCCTAATAAGAAAAAATCATCATTTTTGTAAACCACATAAACCAGGCCAAAACATAGGGAGCATACACAATTTTAAGAGTTCACATTGATGGACAAAAACATCCATTCAAAATGTATAGTTATGGTTTAGTCGACTTAACAAGCAAGCCATGTAAAAAATGACTTGTTGAGACTGGTTTGGAGGTTGAAATGTGGTTGTTATTGATCTTTGAATCTAATACAGTGATGATGAATAAAATGTATATGAATACAAGATAATTCGAGTGTAAAATAGGTATAGTTTAGATGTAAGGAGCTTGGATCCCCCTCTTATTTCCTCCGACGTCCTTTTATAGCTGTCTGGGGTGGGGATTGTAACAGCAACGTGATCTTCGGCGTATACCTTGTGCCATTAATACCACCTTAAATGCTTTGGTATTCTTTGCGTTTTATTTTCACTGGGTTAGGTCAGCATTGACTCTATTCGGATCTCGGGATGGGTTCTCGTTTTTCTTGGGCCGTATTATCCTATTAAGAGGCCTTCGTACCATTGGGGCGAATTCTGTACCGGGTTTGGAGTGGGATGAAACCCACCTCCAACAGTAGTCTCCCTCCCCCTGGGAGTCCAACGTATCTCGGGTCGTCAGCAAGATCAAGGGTTGATCCCGACATGGGTGATGTATTTCCGACCTGTGATTTATGAGTTTCAAAACCCGTTTGGGATTCCGGTTTCGTAGTTGCCAATTCGATCCCAAATTTTATTGATGTAAATCAAGGGATTTGATTTTTCCTCTTTAGGAAATGGATCATCTTGACACGTCAATCATTTCATTTTGTGGTTTCCAAGTTTTAATATACACATTCCTTATCTTCCTCTTTTTATTTCTGATTATTGCCATTTGAAAAGCAAAAGGTTGGCTTCGTGCTTTCTTTCTCTATGTATTTTTTTTTTTTTTGCTAAAATATGTTAATACCATTGAAAAATGAAATAGGAAAATACAAATGTAAGAACCTAATCTAACTGAACTCCGTGGCAAAAAAAAAAAAAAAACAGAGAGCCAGTACAAAACAGAGCATTGTTCTTAAGAGATTATCTTATCCAGATAGATAATAAATTGTGAAATTGCCGTCTATGCTTTCTTCCCAAAATGATGTTACGCACTTCTCGATCGATGGCTTTGAACAAAGTTATCACCGGTACTGACTGCTGATTATGAAGAACGTTGTTACGTTGACGCCATAGGTGAAAAATTGCAGCCTGAGCCACCACAGACCTCAGCGTTCTAGGAGCAGCTGATGAGCCTTGCCTCAACCATGATAAGAGCTCTGCCCATGAAGAAAATAGATTGCGAACCGGATCAAGGCGTAAGAGGATAAGTTTCCAAATCTCTCTGCTGTATACACAAGATAGCA
Organism: Brassica napus; assembly: GCF_020379485.1. Lineage (NCBI taxonomy): Eukaryota > Viridiplantae > Streptophyta > Magnoliopsida > Brassicales > Brassicaceae > Brassica > Brassica napus. The sequence goes on from NC_063449.1 coordinate 21,491,347, forward strand.
AAACATGCTCTCTCGTTTCATTTGCCACAGCGCACAGACAACACAAAGTGGTTATGTTTAAACCCCAAGAAGCTAGTCTCACCCTTGTAGGAAGCCGGTTCAGTTGAGCTATCCACATATTGAACGCATGATTTGGAACACACCCTTTGAACCATACAACTTTAGACCAGTGTTTCTTCTCTGCACGAGGCCTGAGAACCTCCCAAGTATGAGCAGAGGAGAAGGAATTATATTCTTTCCCATCAACCACCCAACAGTGAGTGTCGTTACTAGTTGAATGTGATGGTAACTCAATGGTTGTTAAGAAAACATGCAGCTGTAGCTCCTGATCAGACCTTGGACATGGGAGCAACCAACCAGCTGAGGAGCAACCAACCAGCTGCAACTGATGCATTTAGGGGATGCCTGAGTCTGCTTGGACCTGAGTATCCTAGGTACTGAATGAGGGGCCCGAACGGCGTCCAAGAGTCCCACCAGAACTGGGTATTCCTACCATCCGCCACGTTAGTTCTCAAGAAGATTGCCGCCAAAGGTCTTAGCTGGAGGATGGACTTCCATAGCGAAGAGTGAATCGTTGAAACCTCAATCTCCGAAAAGCTTTTAGTCCCAATAATATAATGCTTCTGCCATTTCGCCCACAGTGAATTATTGTCCGAGAAGAGCAACCAGATGAAGCGCATACACAATGTTTTATTCCAAATGGACAGCTTACGTAAGCCTAACCCTCCTTCCTCTTTCGGTAGACAAACTGATGCCCATGATACTTTTGTACCTCTCCAGCTGTCCACATTACCTGACCAAAGGAATCTAGAGCAGAGCGATTCAATCCGTTTTATGCAAGATTTTGGCAAGAGAAAGGTGGAAATCCAGAAATTTACCAGACCTGTGATAACTGATCCAATAAGCTGTCTTCTACCAGAGAAAGATAGAGTTTTCACTGACCATGCTCTACACAATTTTGTAATTTTATCCAGCAACGGCTCGTACTCAGAAACCCGAAGCTTGCGGTGCATTAAAGGTAGGCCCAAATATCTTACAGGCAATGTACCTTTGCTAAATCCGTACCTTGCTAAAGCCTGAGATTCAGTAAGGTTTACTCCTGCATGAAACAGCTGTGTCTTTTGTTGATTCATTCGGAGCCCAGACCAAGACGCACAATCATCAAGCGCTTCAGTAATACCGTGCAAGAGTAGCTACCCCCATCGAAGAAGATCATTATGTCATCCGCAAACATCAAGTGGGAAATATGAAGCAGAGAGGTCTGTGGGTGATAATGAATTTCCCCTGCCTGAAACCTCGAATGCAGTAGCTGCGAAAGAACTTCCATGGATAAGACAAAGAGATAAGGTGATAGGGGATCACCTTGTCTTAACCCCTTGGTATTTCGAAAGTGACCACCTGAACTGCCATTAATTGCCACTGTGAAGGAGGCAGTTGTAATGCATTCAGATATCCAACCCACAAAAATATCTGGAATGTCCAGGGCACGCAATGCTGATAAGACAAAGCTCCAACGAACAGAATCGAAAGCTTTACACAAGTCAACTTTAAGCATGGCCCGAGGCTCAATATTTCCTGTTATAACCTTGAATAATTTCTGTAGCCAAAACATTCTCGCCAAGAGTACGACCAGATAAGAACGCAGATTGATGAGGAGCGATAACCTGTGGCAAAAATTCCTGCAGTCTTGAGGCAAGAAGCTTGGAGATTACCTTATAAACCGTGTTGAGGCATGATATTGGTCTGAAATCCTTTGCAGAAGATGCGTTAGTGATCTTAGGAATAAGGATCAATGTCGTTTCATTCCACTGCTTTAGCAGCTTCCCTGACCTAAAAAATTCACCAACAGCATCACAAACTTCTGGCCCGATGACAGACCAACAACCGGTGAAGAATTCCGCGGAATATCCATCAGGCCCACTAGTTTTGTTTCTTGGCAGTGAAAAGAAAGCAGCTCTGATATCTTCAAACGTGAACTGTTTAGATAATCTATCCTTCTGTTCTGTGGAGCAGCGGTACCGCAGAAGAAGATTCATATCAGCTTGCGAATGTGATTGTGCATCCTCAGCCCCACTCAAAAGTGACGTGTAATACTGAACGCAGTGATCGATGATGCCTGACTGAGTATCAATACGCTCACCCGCTGGTGAGATCAGATACTGAACTCTATGTATTTTTTCGTCTGCACTGTTTGTGTGAATTGGTTGTTCTTTTAGTTTTTGATGTCATTCTATTTGATTCTTCTTTGTCTCTAGTTTTTTTTCCCTTTCTTATTTATTCTATTTTTCGTGTTGCTCCATTCTGGTGGTGTTTCCGGTTGAAAGAATCATTCTTGGCCTTTTCGTTAGGGCTCAGTATCCCGATGGTTTTGCAGTTAGGGTTTTATATTATAGATCGGATTCTGGCAGATGATTGTGTTTGGTTGATTTCTGGCTACTTAATTTTTCCGTTTTTGTTTGTTTCTTCTATATAGTGTATTTCGTGAACTTTTGTCTCGATACTGTCTTTTCTTGAGTTATCCCTTGCTTTAAGTTTTCTTAAAGTACGTTTCTCTTCTTACATGCGTTTCGTTTGTCCATGTTAGTTTGTCTTGTTTGGTCCACCTTTCCTTCTTGATATATCATTGTTTTTACCTGTTTTTAGCAATGATATAAGTCCGTTTTCAGAGTCTTTTAATATGCATTTGGAGTTATTTTAGAGTCTTTTCACGTCTAGGTACTTATTGGACTTGATTTGAGCTTTTGGATCATTTTGAAGCTTTGAGGAAAGCTCTCCTCAAAACTTGAAGTCAGAATCTGTTCTTACAAGAAGCGTCGATCGATACTCTTGATTTTATCGATCGACACCCCACTATTTCGCGAGTTTAATAACTATTGAAAGAAATTACCATTTTTGTCCAGAAGTTTCAGGAATTGCACAACAAGTCCGTGGCCGGATATCTTTATATTTTTTGGGAAGTCAGTTTGCTATGTATCGCGTTCAAGTTAATTCTTACGACGGTTATTTACAGAGGTACCATTAATGAATTAAAAATATTGAATTTAAACACTATTATAATTTTTTATTTAGTTTCATTTTTACCTTTTCCATATAACATATATAATAACAAGAAACATTTATAAAGTTTACAAACGAATTTAAACACTAAAATGTGTATATATTTTTTATATACTAAAGCACAAGTCAATTGACAAATCAAATTTTGACAAATGGAAAATAATTTAGAAAAATTTAAAACAATTGACTGGAAAAGAATATCTCTTCGGTTCCTATTTTTTAGCAATTATATTGAACGCCACTTTACCATGATCAACGCCACTTTACCATGATCTCAAATGTTTTCCTCTTTATATAACTTTGGCCTAATAGTTTACTCTCTGTTTCTTTTTCTCCTTCTTTATCTTCTCCAACAAACAACAAATCTTTTTATCTCTGTTACATTTTCAATTTTGAATTCGCGCTTCTTAGTATATTCTTTCTTTTTTTTCTGCACCTAATCTTCAGTCTAGATTAATACTTAAAAGTCTATCGTGGACAAAAAATTAGATTGATGGGAAGCAATTGATATACAAGTACAATAATTTCGAGGAGATTTGATTTTAGATCACTACAGCCCCTGGAGGTCACAGTTTGGAGAGACAGGATGGAGCATGAAATATTTATTCTTGTGGGAAACCCATGACTATACTCTCGTGCAGTGATCTTTCAGTTGAATCAAAGAAAGCATAAATTTTTGGTCTGACAAAGAAGGTTTGTCTGTTTTTCATTCTTTAATATTTTTCTTGGATTTGTTGACAAATGTTTCATTTGTTGAATCAATTACTTTTCAGTATTCATTACTGCAACTGGGGATGCTATAGCCATTGTTGAACGTATCAGGGAGCTTGCATTTCAGAATTCAAAGGTAAATTTACTTTACTTAATCATTGCTAAACAATCTTTTTAATTTACAAAAGGCAAAATATAGTTGTAAATTTTAATCTTATAAATAAACTGAACAAACTATCAAAATAAGTAACGTGGGTTAAATTTGTTTAAATGTGTGTTTTTTACTGAAGATGTTAGGTAAATTAACATAAAATGTCAATATTAAACTATAAAACTTAAAATAGTAAATTTACTGTATTTATCTTATCTAAAATTTGCACTAAACTACATTAAGTATTCTTTATTCTGTACAAAATCATCAAATATTGTATTTCAAATATGTTTTGTATTTTGGTATATATTTTATTTATTTTTGAAAAATTCTACAAACATGTATCCAGTTTATAATGATATCAAAGTTATTCCTTCATCCCTTCAACTGCTTCGTTTCAATGCATGTACTTCTGATATTATGCCATACTGTTTATATAAATATTTTAAACAATATTCACTTTGATTGAAATTCTTTCGAAGATCAAACAATTTTAAAACAGTTAATTGACCTATGCGTAGCACAGGTGGTAATACTAGTATATATATATATATTATAATTTCATTAAAAATAAAATTTCACAAAATAGTAATATTCCGTTTAAAACATATTTTTTACATAAAAATATGTTCAAAGTAATAAAAATACTTAATTTCTATCTCTATTTTTTCTTAGATGAGAAAATATATATGTTTATATAATGTGATTTCATAACAAAAAGTTCACAGAGATAATCTTGATAATAAAAAAATAAATATTATTCCTTTAAAACATACTTTATACAATATAAGATAATATATTTTCAAAGTAATAAATATTTTCTTTATATATGTCTATTTTCTTAGATGATTACATAAAATAAATAAATAACATAAACCGATATATGTTTAATTGAATAAAAATAGTTTATAATTATTATTATTGAAATATTTTTTCGTAATATTTAGATGACTATAATATCTTACAATTACAGAAAAGTACCTATAAATTATATTCTACTTATATAGTATCATTTCACAAAAATCACAATTTTAGTGCTGATTTTAAGACATATTTTGATCAATTAACTTCAAAATATTTGTAAATAGCATATAGTTTTAATGAGGTATATATTATATTTTATCATTATCAAAAAATATTTTTCTTAATATTTAGTTTCTTTTTAATTTTATGTTTTCTTTATGTTTGTGGAACTTAATATACCCATAATCAAAATACCCAAGCAAATTTGAATTGTATTTTTTAAGATTATTTAAAATAATTTTCCGCTTAACTTTCAATAAATGTTAGGCACAAAATTATTTAGAAGTTATAAAACATTTAATTATTGTACATATTGATATTCGTTCATGAGTTTACTAATATTGATCAGCTATCCTTATGTATGTAATTTCATGTTGATCATTTCTTTATTTTCTAATATTTTTAAAACATCAACATATAATTTTGATAAATATTATGAAAATAAATGAATATTTAAGTGAGAAATAAAAATAATTTTATTTGACTTAATTAGAATAAAAACTAATTACACTTGAGTTTGAATTCGAAAGAATGTATGTAACTCATATACTCACAACATGAGTGACTCTACTATGACAACTTATAATTTTATAATAAGAATCTATTTATTTATTAATATATAAATTAATTATGACTCAAAACATATTAATAATAAAAAATAAAATATTAACTAACTTTTACAATATAATTTTATATATATGTAAGAGACTTCAGAATATTATCGTTATATTCATTTATATAATTTTGAATCAAACACCGCAATTATTTTTTATTTAATTCTAAGCAATATATAGTGAAAATTGGAAAATATGACTCATTACTTGATTTTAAACACAAAAGTATATCCCAACTTGAATCAAATGCAAAACTAACCCAAAAGATTAGTGAAATTACAAGTAGCTCCTTATGACAAAAAAAAAACAGAATGTACTTTTATCTTCTAGGGGCTTTGTACGTCATCTGGGAGAAAACTTACATGAACTCTTTTTATTTTGATGGGGGGGGGGGATTGAAATTATTGATACAATTTCAATAGCAAAACAAAATAACACAAAAGTTTAATCAAATTTACTAAAACTAAGAGATAAGACTTCTAAGAAAACTAAGTCAAATTCATAAAATATCAAACATATAACACTTTCACTAGAAGTCTTTTCGGAAGTCTTCGGAAGTCTTCCAGGAAGTCTTCTCAGAAGACTTAAATTTTAAGCGGAAAAATAAAATATAAGTTGGAAATTTAAGCGGGAAATTAAAATTTTGGCGGGAAATTTAATTGTAAGTGAAAATTGAAATTTTTAAATCTCATGAAAATTGAAAAGTATATCTTATAATATAAGAAGACATATTAAACCATATAACTTGATAATCTTGAAGTTACTTAACAATTTTAAAAATTAATAAAAAATATATTAAAGTTACTTAACAAGTTTACAAAAACTAACGTAGAAGACGCACATAAATCTTCTCGAATTAGCTAGAAACATTAATAAACATGAATGTTGCTAACCTCATAATGTTGCTAACCTCATAATTAAAATCAATTAAGTTATGAATTTCATTTAGGACCACAAATATCGATTAATATACATGAATTAACAAGAAAATGTTCAAAAGCCTTTATAGTTGTAGAGAAAATAAAAATTTATTAAACATTGACGTAGAAGACTTCCATAGAAGTCGTCCGCCAAAATGACATAAATGGGTCTTCTGGAAGTCTTCCATTTATGTCATTTTTGCAATTGAAAATTTACAAAGGAAGACTTCCATAGAACTCTACTCCACAACATGCTTCTTTGGAAGTCTTCTTATGTAAATATCGGCTTACTTTTGTTTTTGAAAAAATCTCGAAAATACCAGTGAAGACTTATCGGTAAGTCTTCTATGATAAACATGTTAGTTTTGCAATTGACCGAATTGTGTCAAAAATTTGACTTTTTTTAGAAGACTTACATGGAAGTCTTCCACCAGAAAAATAAAACTTAAATATTGCATTTTACTAGACTACTTCCATGTAAGTCGTCTCAGGTTAAATATTTAATTTTAACCAAGGTTTGACCAGAATCTCGAAATAAAATTCTGGAAGACTTCTGCGTAAGCCGTCTTCCGAAAGACATATATGGAAGCCATCTAATTAAAATTGAATATTTAACTTTTATTTTCAACTGCAAAAGTAACACGAGACGACTTTCACCAACATTGAAAATACTTCAACTGAGGGTTCGAAAGACTTACAGGAAATTCTTCCGGCCGGAGACTTACAGGGAATTCTTCCGGCGGAAAACTTCCGTGTAAGTCATTTAGAGAAAGTAAAACTTCTGATACAATCCGGTCAATTGCAAAACTAACATGTGTATCCTAAACAACTTATCATGAAGTCTTCTCTGGTATTTTCGTCACTTTTTTGTTAACAAAGAAAAGTTGGAAAAATTCCAAAGAAGTCGTCTCTAAAAACACACATAAAGTCAGTTGCAAAACTAACCTTTGTACTGACCAGAAGACTTCCGTATAAGTATTCTACGACCAGAAGACTTACACGGAAGTCTTCTGATGAACAGATCTGGACAAAAAAAAATCAATTTCATACTTTCAACCAGTGAGATAACTTGATTAGCTTCTCCTATCACATATAACTTCACCACGAAACAGACCCAGTTGTTAATGACCAAGAATCATGAGTTTGAACCTTACAAAGTTTAGAACCAAAATCTTGGTTTTCTTTTGATGAATATAAAGAAAAAAGTGAAAGAAATGTAGTTTGTGTGCATAAGTAATGAGATATGAAAAGTAAAAATCGAAACTTTGGTGCTTTAAGAGCTTCAAATTGGTTGTTCATGGTGGGTTGGTGTATTGATGGCAATGGCAATATTGTAAATACATGATGAAGATAAGGATGATAGAGTAAAACACTCATTTTCGGAAAAAAGTAATGGTATTTTGTGAATAATCCGAACTTCTGGGATGAATAGGGAAACTGAAAGTTCCAAACAAAAATCATGGGTTAGTTTTGTATTTACCTTTTTTTAGTCATATTTGAAAAAATCCCAATATATATTATACTAGGGTCGGCCCGCCCTACGGGTGGGATAGAAATTTAAAAACAATTAAAACAGTTAGAATGAATGTTTAATATAAATTTGTATCATATAAAAATATACGTATTAGTTAAATATTGTACATGTTAATGTATTTGAATACTAAATAGACTATGAAGCTACCAATATTTGCTTTGATTAGAGATATTTCCTTGCTTTGATTACTGTTGAATGAACTATGTAAATTAAATTGGTTGGTAAACTGTTAGTACAAAACTATATGTCATGTCTTGGGATTTTTGCTCTTATACCATCGTTTTTTGCAAAAAAACTCTTATACCATCTTTCTTTTAAGGTTGGGACATTCACCGGGTTTAGTTGTATGTGGTTGTTGTTTTGATTAAGTTATTTAAAGTAGTTTTCTTTTCATGGTTATATACATGCAGGTTTTCTTTTTCTTTATTTGACCAAATATTGGAAATTATAAATATACCCTACCACTAAAAATATTTCTATGTATATATAATTATTTTGAAAATATTATTCAATGTTTATTCCACCTTGATTAGGACAATAAGTTGAATATATCTTAGACCACAAATCATAAATATTCTCAGTCTTATACAAGTTGTTCTTCAAGTTATTGTTACTTTTATTTTCTTTTATACATTTCTCTTAATATTTATGTATGCATCCATAATATTTTTTAAAAAGGATTTTTTATTAACTAATGTATTTATTGTAGTTTTAAATATATTATAGTTTTTGTGCACTTAATTAAATTTTTTTGGCGTTGGTGGTATTTGAAGTGGTTGACAACCTGAATGGATATTTAGTTTCATAAAGTTTTTGGTGTATGTTTAAATATAAAAATTTGTAAAGGCTTTTAAATCATATGAATATAATATTCAACACACTACTGTTGACTGTTTATATACTTAAAATTCTGACGTAGGTAATTGCAAATTTGCTGAATTCATAGATTCGTTGCTACTTTATAAATTATCACAGGATGAGGTACATAGGGTAAAGATTGCTTTGATGATAATATAACGTCCATATCGTAATGTGTGTTTTTTTTATCTACTATGTATTAAGAAATAATTAACACATTCAATAATATTAAATAGTAAAAATCTCTGTCAATTGTTCATAGTATAAGCTCAAAGTTAAACTCAAGTCCAGCCAAATAAATAAAACCCATAAGATGGACACGTGTCGGCCTGTCAGAGAGTGAAAAGAAATAATACCCATAAGACGGACACGTGTCGGCCTGTCAAAGAGTGATTTTCCACGTGGATAGCTTAGGAGAGAGGCAAACATATTTATATATATTTAGATTATACATAATCTTACTAAAAGGTACCTACATATCTAAGAAAATAACCAATTTCAATACAAATAATAATTTGATCGAAATTAACTATATTTAGAATAAAATATAATAGTTGAATTTGGAGAAATAGATGCAATCCAATATACCCAAGTATTAAAAAAATCGATTGTTGACCCAAAAATCAACCAAACCGACTAGATATAACATATCCAAAATTATAAGTTTAATTAAAATAATATAATCTATTAATATAAATTGATTTAAAAAAAAAATTAAAAATCAATTAATTATAATATATTAACTTTAATAAGATTTATATATGTGCATGTGCACTAGACAATCACCTAGTATTAGAATATATATTAGGGTTTTTTAACAACCCTTGAGAGAGAAGATTTTGAACTTCATTTGTTTCTCTACTCTTTCTATTTTATCTTTGCAATTTATTCAGACTATTATTATGTTCTTTATGATTATGTTTGAGTAATTATATTGTTAGATTTATGGTTCTTCAAAAGGTTACTTAATGGTCTGCAAAATAAATAATATTGTTAGGGTCATCTAGTTGATCTTATTGCTTAGTTTAGGAGTGATCACCTTCAACCTAGATCTTAGGATGATTGACGCAAGCGAGAACATGGTTTATTACCTGAATTAAAACTTAGATGAGCTACTCGACTAGGCGCATATGAGAGTTGGTATATGTGGTTAGTGAACATATCAAACATGTACGTTAAAGCTTGTTTAAAGGTAGTATCAATCGAAACTCAAAGGTGACGATCGACATGCTCCTCAGATTCGGATACGAGAGTTGGAATCCTATGTTTAGACATTAGATAATATTCGCATTTAGATTTTATTGATTATTGATCCAGTTTTGAGTTCAAGAACGGTTCTATAATAAATCCCTGATAATCTATTTATTTTGCATTCCTGTTGTACCTGTGAGTTCACCTAAGTTTAGCTTTACTCTCATATTTATAGATTACAAACACTACTGCATATTTCTCCGTTAACTGCATTTTGCTATTTACTTTCTAGTTTTACTTTGAAAACAACAAATCTATTGTGTAATCTTAGAGTCTCTGTGGATTAAATCCTTAAGTGCTACAACTGAACCTCTTATTTGGAAGAGTAGCTTAAGGTTAATTTGAGCGATATCAAATCTGGGGACTCTTTGTTATTGCCATTAGATTTTGTTTAGAATAAGTCTCGAAGTATTTGGTTTCTGTTTACTTATAGATTCTTTCTCTTTTCCTGTCAAACATGTACTCTTTGAGGAAGAATTCAAATTTTGGACAACAAATGTCATGCTATTATCGATCGACACCATTCGGAAAAAAGTAGGAACGTCTATGATAATTCTTGAAGACGATAAGGAAGGTGTCTTACGAGACCCAGAGGATCAATCACATGATGCTGTGGGGCATATGATAGAAGAACAGGGGGCGGGAATCCCTGATGAGATCACTGTTACTATTAACGTTCACAAGGAACTTCAAAGGCCACTTCAAGTCTACTTCAGGCCTTATCAGTCCTATACCAACAAGTCTTCTATCAAACTACCAGAAACCCAGGGGATCAATACTGGGCTGAATCCCAAATACCTCATTCATGGTGGTCAGAAACTATTCCATGGTCTTCCTACAGAACATTTAATGGATCACATCGAGATGTTGGAGGATTTCACGTCCGGAGACTACTGACACTGCAGGCTCTTCCCATTCTCACTTGATGGAGAAGCAAAGATCTGGGGCTAAGGCAGTTGCAGCCTGGATCCTTGACTTGCTGGAAAGACATTCGAAAAGCGTTCATCAACAATTTCTACGACGAGGCAAGATATTGGGAGATGAGGAACAAAATCTCAACATTCTCTTAAGGTAACCGCAAACCTTTCGAGGATACTTGGGGAAGGTTTAGGAAGTACCAACTTGAATGACCACATGGTTTTACAGAACCTCAGCTGATCAACACTTTCTTCAGGGGTCTTGACTTAGATTACCAGATTACTCTTGACAACGCTAGTGAAGAAAATTTCAATACTAGAAGTCGTGACGATGCTAAAAGGCTGATCGGAAATATGACCTCAGAAAAAGGTTTCAAAAGACGGGATGTTGAAGAAGGAAACCGACCGAAATCTATTGACGGTAGCCAATTGGATGAAATAAAAAAAAGGCATTAGAATCGGTTCAAGCCTTACTAGTGGGGCAGAAATGATTGCTACCAGACAAAAAGGATAAAAGTTTCTCATTTGAACATGAAGAGCAAGTGGATTCTATCGGTGTAACCAATTTTCAGGGTCAAAATTTTGGTATGTGTTGGGGTCAAAATCATTCATGGAAAAATCAATGGCTAAAATCCTCCGACAAATTGTGCCTTAAGCAAATATGAGCCTGAAATGTCGAAGAAACTATACGGCATAAGCCAAACCTATTTGTATAAGGATAAAAGAATAAACTTCGTATATTTCATCCAAGCCATCGAATAAAAGAATTTATATCCAAACATGAAGTGATGGGAAAACGTTCTTACGAAAGGTTTTTGCGATAAATGACAAATTTTACGAAACAATCTTCCACTGAGCGAAAGATCCGAAAGTTTCCACGGAAGAACCTCATAGGAAAGTTTGTGAGATAACCTTCCGCAAAAAAAAAACTTTCGGGAAATTTTTGCGGAAAAACATACGTAAAACAAACTAAATAGTTGCGAAAGTGCACGAAGCCATCAATAGAGGGAACGAGAACAAAAGAAGGGCTTCACCACCCCTCATGAACTCACTGTCACCCAACAGCCTCTCTCTCTCTCCTCCATCTCACCACACAGCTCTTCTATCTTTTCCATGTCGCCACACATCCATTCTCTCTCCTCTGTGTCGCCACACATCTCCTCTCTCTCCTCCATCTCGCCACACAGCCTTTCTCTCTCCTCAATCTCGCCACACAGCCTTTCTCTCTCCTCTATCTCGCCACAAAGCCTCTCTTTTCCATGTCGTCACACAGATCCTCTCTCTCCTCCATGCGCCACACAGCCTTTCTCTGTCCTCCATGTCGCCACACAGCTCCTCTCCCTCATCCATCTCGCCACACAGCCTCTCTCTCTCTTCCATTCTGCCACACAGATCCTCTCTCTCCTCCATGGCACCACACAGCCTTTCTCTCTCCTCCATGTCTCCAAACATGCTCCCTCATTGCCCAATGAGGCTCTCATTATGTTATCCTATGAATCGAGATCGAAATATCTTTTGCTTCCTCGCAATCATCGTCTCTGTTGAGATTTTACGAAGAAAACAAGAAAGACGATGTTTTCTCGTAAAAGTTCAAATTAAACATCAAGACGATACTGGTTAACCTAACACCATCGTATCCTCTACTAAATGAATTAATTTTATTAGTTCATAAGACCAACGACATAAAGAAACATACATCCGACAATTCGACGATTTTTCCGAGAAAAACGTTAAAACGCATAAGTCGTAAACGATTTAAAACAGCCTGAAACACGACAGAGGCCCAATTATGGTTTAAAACGAGAACAGGCCCAGGTGCATTGAAGGTTTACTTGACTTGAAAAATAAAAATGGAAAAAGAGGATAAATGTGATGTTTCCAAGATAAACATAGACTTGCAGAAAATAAGGAAAGATCTCCGCAGAATGATAATCTCGTGCCAAGGGTGGAAAAGGAAAGACGGTGGACTCTGTAGGCATATATAAGCACATCTGGGGCAGAGAATAAAAGGAGGATTTTAGGTTCTTAGAACTATTTGCACTTAGAAACCTTACACATTATTCTCGACATGCTTAGTTTTATATGGTTTGCACTCGATTACTAGACGAACTTGCAAAGGCAGTTCGATCTCTTTTTGAAACCTTGTAAACAGAACTACCTTCGGCTTGATCCTCGAAAAGGGTACGTAGGTAGCTTTTCATAAGGTCCATTCCTAAATCAATAAAAACCTTTTTTCCCATCTTTTTACGTCTTTGTCTAAAAGAGTTGCTTCTTTTGAACTTTAAAAGATGCTGCTCATGATGAGGGTGTCGTTTCACCAAGGCAACTATGAGAGATGCTTGATTGGTTGCTGACTGGCCAAGGCATCGATGAAAAAAGCTATTAAGGGCTAACGAGCTTGTAAATAGAGGGAGTTACAAAGCTCGGAGCTATGGATCTTCATAAAGAGAGCTACAAGCTCGAAGCTATAGAGCTCGAGAAGTGAGCTAAAGAGCTCGAATCTTTTGAAATGTTTTATTTTTTATTAATAGCTGTACCCAAGGTGGGTTGTCTACGTACCCTAAATAGAATCAAGCCTTGTAGTAGTTCACTTTATAAAGTGTAGGTTTAAGGAACCTGTGTGCTTTTTGTTGTTAAGGCTTTTGCAGGTTCAAGGTTTTGTTATGATCTGTAATAACTATAAGAATCAAGCTTTTTGTTGTTGAAGCTTTATGTAACCGACTATAAAAGGGAGAGAAGAGAGAGAAAGAGGGTTCTTCGCTCTTTCTTAGACTCTCTAGAATTTTCTTTCACGTTGCGTTACATACCCTTGTAGTGTAAATTTCTTACAAAAGTATAAGAAAGTAACAATCGAAACCGAAGGATTATAAGAACTAAGAACTAGGATACGAATAGGTACCATAACAGAAAAAAAAATTATTTGGTTCCCGACAATCATTGTATGAGCTTTGTTGACTTTGTCTCATTACGCTGTAAGTCGAGCTTGCTTTGCAATCAGAATAGAAAGACAAGCTAAGACTTTCAGAGTAATGTGCGATTGGCACCTGGCATATCATGTGACCCTGTTTGCGGTCAGGGATGCCACTTGGTTCCATAAGGTAGAGACGTGTTCAAGGCTCCAGCAATTAAAGCTAGCCAACATCTACAGTGTATTATAGTAACGCTGCCCTTGATTCCTCTGAGCATTATTCAAAAATAACTCTCATGATCCTCATATTTCGTAGTGATTCAATACCCAACCAAAGCTCATTAGCTCACTCTCCACTTTGGAGCCAACAAGGGAGTAGGAATGTTGGCTGTGGAACAGAGGATAACCACAATTGTTTTGTAGTAACCATGAAGCTTCAAAGTTGGAGTTTTAACTTACCAAAGATGATCTTATGTTTAATTTTCGGATGATGTTGGGAGGGCGTAATCATCTGGGGTTCTCATCAGCCATAGTCACCTGAGTTAGCTTAACCTCCTCAAGCTGAGACTTCTTTTTGGAGTTCAAACATATCTGGTGCAGACCGGAGCTTGCAAAACAGAAACTATTTCTTGGGGGGGTTTGTTCGGTTCCTCATCAGGAAACCTAAGACAAGATTTAGAGCAATAACACCCGTCCTTCGTGAATCCTATATAAATTCATTTTTATGCAGATGCGAGTGTTCAATACCAAGGGTATATCTGCATCTGCAATGTGACATTCCTCAAGATTCCATTTGTTAGTGTTGATATCTATCAGATCCTCCACTCAAAGATTCTGTCAGGTCCACGACTCAATCAACACGATATTTGGTTGTTCTTGGTACAACATCAATGATCCAGTAATCCATCCACTCGCTTGTATCAGCATCAGTATCTGATAGGCCATGGATTTTACCCACTTTTAGCGATGGTTTATAAGTGTTTTAGTATATATTTACTAGGATATAGAGTCTATTTATAGTATTTACAGGATCATGGATGATTTGGAAGAATGTGGTGATTTTAGTGTCTTTTGGAGCTTTTTGAGTGCAGAGCTGCACAGACGCGTCAGATAGTTAGCTATGGATGGAGACTTTTCCACCGTTAGATTGATCCCATTTTTTGACCCGAGATAGAGCTTTGAATTAGCTTTCCAATGCCATGGGTTTGAGTTTAATAAACATCATGTAGAAAACGTTATGCCCGTTTTACTGAAGAGTGGTCAGTCTACCTCGCGAGAGGAAGCTGTCGAGGAGATGAAGGACTGTCGATCACGGTGCACCCTTGCCATCGATCGACGAAGATGCCAGAATATGGGCTGAGCAGATGCTTCTCAAATGCTTCTCAATGTCATTTGCAAGGGTTCGAGCACTCCTTATTGCTGAAATGATAGACAAAGGAGAAGTGTCTATGGTGGAGGCTTTCACACAAGAATGATAAAGCTTCAAAGAGCAGACATTGAGACTTGTTTTGGAGCATGTTCTCATTCTCATTCAGACTAAATCAGATCTCCAGATTCAAGCTAAATGAGTATAACAAAGCGTTAAGTGGGAGGCAATCCACTATTAGGTAATTTCGTTCAGTTTATGTTAGATTGTTACTGGTTTTTGTTTTTATTTTTATGCAGGTCAAAAAAAAAGGTGAACAGTAACGACGGTACTGTAGCAAGAACATCGAGCGACACTGTAGCAAGAAAATCGAGCGAAACTGTAGCAAGAACATTGACCGATCCTGCAGCCAAAAATAGGAGTTACTGTAGCTGCAATACTCTAGCAGGGCTACTGTAGCAGTCACAGTTCATCGAAAAAAAAATTGGATTGGTTTTATTAGTTATCTATTACTGACTTTTAGTGTTTTATTTATGTTAGGTAAAAAAAAGATCCGAGGAAGGCGAGTTTGCACGAGGATCGACGATGGCTGCGCAGCATCAATCGACAGAGCATCACTAGCATCGATCGATCGCCACTTAACTGTGTCGATCGACAGAGCTTCAAGAGTATTGATCGCCACTTAACTGTGTTGATCGATACTCACATCAATGGCATGTATCCTCGCAAAACCTTGTTAATATTGTCCTTATGATTTATTTTTCCACCAATCTTAGACTGTATAACACTGGTCACGGTGTTGTTTAGGTCTAGGGGAGGTTCTACTAATATTGTGTCTTAGTTAGGTATTTTTTTTTAAAAAAAGAGATCCGAGTAGACGATTATAAAATCGACCGATGAGAGCATGTCGATATCGATCGACAGTACATCACCTGCAGCGACCGATGGTAACTCCTTTCCATCGATCGACACTTAACCCGGTCAGGTATAGCGTTCTAACTTGCTAAATTGTGTACTTATGATTAGTTCTCACCATAACTCCGACTGGATATAGACTAGGGACAGTGTAATTTAAGTCTGGGGGGATGTTTACTGATATCTAATTTATTGTGAGTCTTATCAAATGTTAAAAAAAAAAGTTTTTATCGAGTCAAGAATGGGATTATTATCAAATACAATTTGATTGCTACTCTAATCACTCTCTAGATTTACTAATTGTAGAATGTATTAGATAGAAACACCGCAGTGTATCACGTAATGCTAACATCCACACCTGCTGAGAATGTCTGGAGAAACTAAAGCTGACTTCCAACCTTAATCTACTCTACTTGCTTGTTTTGGGGCTTGGTATACATTGGATCGGAGTCCTCCTGCAAGTCTGGAAGGTAAAAGTCTGTGTGCTTCTGGTTCCCTTCTCTCTCTCTCTCTCTCTCTCTCTCTCTCTCTCTCTCTCTCTCTCTCTCTCTCTCTCTTCGGCATCTTATGATACAAAAGATTGAAATGATTTCCTGGAAGAGGTAGAGGGGTAGGAGTGTCTTTTGTGAACCCATTATTCTAAGTCTGAAGGGAATGATCACACATTGTGGAAACGAGGGGTAGGAGTGTCCCCTCTGACCCCGGTATTCGCTACAATTTGTCAAAAAAAAGCTACAAAAGTAAACAAGTCAATGAGATGAACAAGATGGACTGTATCAGCATCAACATTCATTGAAATTGAAACTATAGAGATTCAGAGAAGAGAGAAAGAGGGAAGAAAGAGATCAGAGAAGACAACATGTGTGTTCAGAAACTTGCTTGAGTAAGATTCCATGTCCCTTGATCGATACTCCCAAGACGTAGCCTACGCATCTATATTTATGCAGAAATGAGGTCAGCAGAGGGGTACGTCAGGCGCTATCAGTAGTGTTGTGTGATTGTATGGTATGGTGACTAAGCTAGTGTGTAGTATATTGAAAGCATCCACGGTTAGTAATGATTCACTTCCACCTATCATATTTGCAGAAGTGAGAGTAGTGATTATAAATTATGTGACTCCCTGCTGTTTTCAAACCTCTTTCATAAGACTGCACTGTGTGTTTAAGGTTAAGTCTGGGGGAGTTGAGAGGCCATGGATTTTACCCACTTTTAGCCATGGTTAATAAGTGTTTTAGTATATATTTACTAGGATATAGAGACTATTTAGAGTATTTACAGGTTCAAGGACGATTTGGAGGAATATGGTGACTTTGGTGTCTTTTGGAGCCTTTTGAGTGCATAGCTGCACAGACGCGTCAGATGTTTAGCTATGGATGGAGACCTTACCACCGTTTGATTGAGGCCATATTTTTAAAAACGATATAGATTTGAGTTATCTTTCCAATGCCACCGGGTTGAGGTCAATCAGCATCATGTAAGTCAATCAGCATCATGTAGCAGAAGTTATGCATATTTTACTGAAGAGTGGTCAGTCTGCCTCGCGAGAGGAATCTGTCGAGAAGATTAAGGACTGTCGATCGACTTGCTATCGATTGACGGAGATGCCAGAATATGGGCTGAGCATATTTTATGACTGACTGAGGCCAAGAAGAAACCACAAATTACCAGAATACCCTTGGACGACCTAAAACCCTATTTATGTTATTTCTAAGCTATTGTTGACTGCTAAGCTTTATTTTATTCATATTTATAGGTTAGGAGAGAAAGGATGAACTCCTTTAGATTCCTCCTGGAACTCCTTTGGTTTTATCATTGCTTTTATCTATTCTATTCATGATCTATGATTTCTGTGACAAACTTCATGCTTGAATAGATCCACCTGTTAGGTTTAGGGTTCAAATAGGTTATGAGGGATTATCCCCAACTATAGATTGCTAAGTTGTGATATTCATATTTAGGATTGTCATTAATGCTTGTTTCTAGATTAGCTACCTAGAACTTGCCCTAGGAGTTGTAGACATAAGCGATAGCTTGCATCTCACCCTGAATCCATCCTAACTGAGCTAAAATTGCTAGAGTATGGTGAGAGCTTATCTAGGAAGCTTAGTGAGCACAATTCAATCCGCGCGTTAACGCTTGACCAAAAGCATCGATCGATTATCTAATCGAATAATCGGTCGACGTTTCAACAAGTGTATCGATCGATATTCCTATAGAATCATCGATCGACACTAATATAAGGTCAATAGACAAACCTAGAAAGCGAGAGCCTAATGATTTGTTTATAAGTGTTGAGCTCTATAATATCATGCATACAACTTCTTAGGCATCTGTAGGATTATAATCCTGATTTCCAGAATAGAAACCCTAGATCTAGCAACCATCATTCCATCAAACAAACTCTCAGTCCCATAAGAACAACTACCTTGTTCGCCCCTGCAAATTTACTATATCTACTGCTTTAATAAACTATTGGCCTAGCTTTATCATATAACTATTAGATCTTTTGTGTGCCCTAGCTCCCTGTGAATTCGATCCCTAAGTACTACAACTCGACCTCTTATTTGAGAGAGTATAAATCACTCCTTAGGATAATTTGAGTGATATCAATATCCACTGCCACCACCATACCCTGCCAAAGAGGTCATATCCAGGTATGATGATTTCCCAAGCTGAGGAAAGACGCTTTCCGGTACCACAATCAATGAATGGGCCATTCCCAAAGTACATGTTCTGAAAATTTGTACAATCAGAGAGTTGAGTTTACTCCGAATTCGCCAGACCTGCTTTCCGAGGAGGGATTGATTGAACTTTGCAGTGTCGTGGAAGCCTAAACCACCATTGTCTTTACATTTGAATAGTTTTTTCTAAGCGATCCATGAGATCTTCTTCCTGTTCTCACCACTACTATACCAAAAATCTGCCATAAAACTCGTGAGTTTGTCGTGTAGGTCTTCAGGGAGCTTAATACAAGACATCGCAAATACCGGGAGGGAAAGACATATTGATTTCTAAAGTATCTCCTTCCCACACTATGATTATGCTTCGGAAAACCATCCTTTCAATGGCCCTTCCAATTTCTCTAGTTGAAAAATAAGTAGCTTCCTCTTTAAACCACTAAAGCATTCTAGAAGCTGAAGATAAGAATCTTCACTACCTTCTTTTTCAATGTTTAGATGTTCTATATCCGGTGGAACCTTTGCGCCAAAGATAATTGATGATTTCTGCATGTTTATCACCTAACCTAAAACATCACTGTATTTCTTCAGACATTTCATCAATTTGATGCCTCTGAGATGTTCGTCTTACACATCAGAAGACTGTTGTCAGCAAACAAAAAATGGTGCACTGACGGGCCTCTGTCCAAAATCTGTATGCCGTGGAGAAAACCATTAGCTTCATACTGGTTAAGCTAATTGACCAGAGCTTCTGCACACATTATGAATAGAAAAGGCGAGTCTGGGTCTCTTTGCTTGATACCTCTTTCATGTTTGATGGATCCATGAGAGCTATCACAGAGTATGAAAAAGTGGTGCCGCACGCCATTATTCAGTTTATCCAAATTCTAATGAAACACCACTCAACTCGATCATATGCTTTCGACATGTATATCTTGACTGCCATGAACTCTTTCATAGCCAAGTTGGTGCCTAAACCATGAACCATGTCATGCGCTATTAGGCATGGGAGTTAGGGTAACCGTTTGGGTTTGGGTCGGGAATTTTAGGTTTTTGGATATTTTGGTACAGGGGTCTAGAATCCGTTCACAAGGGTCTAGAATCCGTTCGGATTTTTTACATATCAGGTTGGGTTCATGTGGGAACCGAAATTCTCACCATTGATTTTAGTAAACGTTGGAAAGTAAAAAAATTCCTTACTTTCCTTGAGGACCAGGATTTCTGTTTAGCCTACGATAAGTGATCAAATTATGAGTAACAAACACGAAATAACCAAATACAAATTCGCGAGTAAATAGAAATATATTCTTATTTCAAATCGGCGTAAGAGCTCAGCCATTGGTATAACAGGTTGTAAAAGCCACGGCCATAAGAGCTGTGAGAAAGTTCTCTAGTTCTAACCACCTAAGCCTTAAACCTAGTTGAGTCGCAGCTCGATAACATAAATTGCTAAACATCTTTCTAAGTGATAAGTTGCTAAAATATATATTATTTCTTTTGTGCTCCTCGCCTTGATCCTCTATATATATATGCACCCAAGGTCGACAGTCTTTCGTTTCCGGCCCCTAATTTGAGTTTATCCTTTGCAGAGATCTTTCCTTATGTTCTCCAAGTCCATGTGTTTATCTTGGAAACTTCATACTTATCCTCTTCTTCCAATTTTCTTTACCCAAGTCGAGTAAACCGTCATTGCATCTGGGTTTGTTCTCATTTTAAATCAGAAGTAGGATTTTGTCATGTCTTAGGCCGTTTCAGACCGTTTTACGACTAATGCGTTTTTACCATTGATATTACTCAAATTACCCTCAAGGAGTAACTTTTTCTCTCTCAAATAAGAGGTTCATTCATAGTACTTAGAGATCAAATCCACAAGGAGCAAGGACGCACAATAGATCCTAATCAGTCGTGATTAAGCTAGGTAAATATGTGAAAGCAGTAAATAGCAAGGTGAACAAGGTACTTGTTCAGTTGATTGGTTTGAGGTTGTAAACAATTATGAGAAAGCGTTAAATCTAGGGTTTCGGGTAATCATGATTATAGTGATATATAATACTTAGGTTGTCAGCCATAGAACTCAAATTCTTATGAGAAAGTATTCCAACTTACACTGTGAATCTGAATAAAAAGCATAGAATAGAATAGAGTAGAAAAACTGGAGTTCCAATCCAAAGCTCTAAAGGAGTCTCGGATCTTCTCTCCAGACTACTAAAATATGAACGTATGGAAAAGCTTGTGTTGCCCAAGACAATTGCAGAGCACATTAATATTAGGTTAAAGTTGGTCAGGGGTAGTTCTGTAATTGTTTTGGAATTTGGACTATAAGATGGTCATGACATGTGGCATGCTTCTTGCGCCACACTGTGGATCGATGACATGTGATGTTTGTCGATCGACGTTTGACTCTGATGTCGACTCTCGGCTGGTTCGATCTACGAGTTTCTTCTAACTTTATCTTCAAAATGCTCCAAAATCACCACATTGCTCCAAGACACTCATGGACCAATAAATACTTTAAAAAAACTTCAAAACATAGTAAACAGACTCTAAAATACTTATATAACATGGCTAAAAGCTGGTAAAATTCATGGTTTATCAATTCCCTCAGACTTACCATTTTGCTTGTCCTCAAACAAAACAAGAGAAGTCCTAATGAAAGAGGTTTTTGAAAACAGCAGAGACTCACTTAATTTAAAATCCCTACTTTCACTTCTGCAGATATGATAGGTGGTAATGAGTCAATATAACCTCAGATGATTCAATGTATTACACTCTATCTTAGTCACCATTACCATATAGTCGCACAATTCAACTGATAGCGCCTGACATACCCCTCTACTGACATCATTTCTGCATAAAGATAAATTTGTAGGCTATATCTTGGGAGTATCAATCAAAGGACATATGAAATCAACTCAAGCAAGTATTTGGACCTACGGGTAATCCTTTCTGGTTTTTCCTCTCACTTGATGGTTAATACAATTCACACATATATATTTGAATTATAAGAATACAACAAAAAAATTCAGTTTAATATTTTTCTCAAAATTAATCATAGAATTAAAATTTATTTGGAAAAATTAAACATTTTATTTTGGAAAGATATATTTGTTTTGTTAAAAAAGATAGCTTTATTAATATACGTAAACATAATAATTGGTGTTTTATTTATAAATAAATACATCAAAAATGGTTATTTTGATTGGTTGTAGCAATTACCAAATTACAGACAATAAAAACCCGTCAATCTATCATAATGTTATATATTAGAAATCGTAAGCATGTTTGTGGAACCACTATGTCGTGAAAAGTTTCATGTCTACACTATTAAAAAAAAATCTGTGCGGATTCACGTATCAAACTTTAGCGCATATTATTGTCGTTAAATGTTTGATATACATTCAAAGTAAGGTAAACACATTGTGGAAAAGAAAAGAAAAAAAAGAAAGATAAGTGGGTAGAAATATCGCATCAGCTTTTTGGAAGCTATATTTAAACTAGCAATATATATAGAACTGGGTAATTCGAGAAAAAAAAAATACGGTTGTGTGAATGCATTTTATCAAAAAGAAAATAGGGTTGTGATTTTTATTTTTATTTTTCTATACGTAGTAAATAAATTGTGTATATAGTACAATGTTAAACTCTTGCCAATGAAGAACCAGACGAGATGGCCGGTGCACCATATTAATGTGAATATAAGTACTTCAAAATAAATAAGTATTCTAAATATGAACCGACATAAGAAGTACTCTTCTACATGTTGAGTGGAAATTTATTTTTTGAGTTTGTACTATACTATATATTATTAGCTTTCAATAAAGAAATACAAAAGTTTAAATCGAAACATGTAAATTTAAAATCATCAAACTCTTTCAATATGTGCCTGATATTATTAACAAAGCATAAAAGAGTAAATTTACAACAACAAAAAAAGTAAAGAAAGGTCCAAAAGAAAAACTGTGAACACCCTAACGAATCATCACCATGTGAAGATGAGCCGACCAAGACAGTGCTACGGAAACCACCTCTTGCTAGAGCCAGGTGTCCGATGATCGGGAGTCATAGCGTTGGAGAGACGCCGGAGAAAAGAAGGCCACTCGCTTCTCTTTCTGAAAGGTAGAAGAGAAAGAAGAGAGAAAGAGAGAACCGTGGCCTCAAAATTCAAATAATTATATGCATATATATTTGTATAGTATATAAATGTATATTAAACTAGAGTCGTGCTAAATGCATTTAGTGATCTCTACCGGAGATGTATAGTTACGAAGTTCCAAGACCTTTTTCATTAGAATTAGTTTTGTGATGAGGATAATAAATATACAAGAGATAAGTAGATGAACAAAAAAGATATTGAGTGAACTCTCTACCTTGACCAACAAACTAAATGCATTTAACCACTACATTATCAATATTTTCAGGAAATTCTAGAATTTCAAATTGACATGTAATTTAGATTTGTGAAGAAATCTTTTTTTGAAAAATAGGCACACACCTGTAATTTACATCATCATAATCACTCATCCACCATACTCATCATCACAGAGTGTTCTATGAACATTT
Organism: Brassica napus; assembly: GCF_020379485.1. Taxonomy (NCBI): domain Eukaryota; kingdom Viridiplantae; phylum Streptophyta; class Magnoliopsida; order Brassicales; family Brassicaceae; genus Brassica; species Brassica napus. The sequence goes on from NC_063449.1 coordinate 21,514,810, forward strand.
TCTATGTATCAACGTAGGCCTAGAATGAGAGAAAGTGGCAGTTGCATAACCACAAATGACTTGCCGGGCTAGCTTTGTAACATCCCACTAAAACACATATACACAAGAAAATACTTTCATGTTGATTATACAAAGTAGCAAAATAATTTTCACGTTGATTATACAAAGTAGCTACAACTATATAATATTGAATGCTAAGAGTTTAAACTCAAAGCTGCCGGCAAGTCATCCTTGGCTAAACAACACAATGGCAATTTTCCCACATTTAAAGCCTAAGATGAGACAATCCATTCACAACTTCATGCAGAAGACTGTGTGTGAAATAATTCGAACCAACGAGAAGGTATATAAACACTTAGCTGCGATCTCTTTTGTGAATTTCCAAGAATTGTGGGAAAGAAAAAAAAAGCAAAGTAATGAGAATATAAACAGAGAGAAAGCAATCGGAGAAAAGATGAAAAGGTCTTTCAAGTTTTTAAGTCGTTTTTTTTTTTGTCGGCTTTGTAAGTCGTATTGTCTTTGCTCATTTGAAGTAAATATAACATATTTCAAGGTGTTTCTTATTTATAGATTTTTCTTCTAAATTGAATTGCTCATTAATGTTTTTTTTCTTTTGGTGCAACTCATTAATGTTTTTGTTTCGTTCCATCGGGTCGTCTTCCAATAGCATCGTATATATATTGCAGTTTTATATGTTCAGATTTCAGAACCTTGAATAACTTAAATAAACTATTAATTTATAATTTTTAAGTGAAACTCCTGGACTTAGTTTTATTTATAATTTTTAAGTATGATCATCGAATAATAAAGTTTCGAATCATTAAGACGCTCTCAGGCGCTTTTCCCCAGACGGACTCTGTGATTTCTGGTTTTGGCACCCACGATTTACATCTACCCTTTATTTTCTCTTTCGGTTATGGTTTCAAATCTTTCCCTCTTCTGACATTTCACCAACCCGGTTTTCCACCCTTTTGAGGAAAGTTTCAAAACCGCCATACCGCTTCTGAGGGTTGTAACCGTTCTTCGCCGCCGGTAATGGCCGTGAGGGCCGCCGTCTCTGCTCATCTCCCATCAAAGACTCCCTCCGTGATTCTCCCCATGTCTACAAGCGTGCAAACCGCCCTTTGTGAGCCTTGAAAAGGGAGCAGAGTCGACTGCTACTCCTCTGGCCCCCTCTCGTTGGTGCTCAATCCCGCAATCTTCTCACCTGCATCTTCTTCGTATTTCAGTTTCTTAGTTTTGAACGGCCACAAATCTTCACTATCCCTCTAATTAAGACCAGAATAGTGACATAACTCTCTCCACAACAATGGCTAGGCGCTTCTCAGCTGAAGAAAAGGGAAAATCCATTGCAAGAAACCCCACAGCCCCTCCTCGAATTAGGATTCGCGCTCCTAACTTCGATCCGTGGGAACTCATTAAGGATAACTGCTTCACGCTGGTGGGACGGCTTACAAACTCTAGGGAACAGAAGATGAGTTCCGTTCTACCTTATCTCGCAAAGAAATGGAATGTAGACCCAGCTGCGGGTTCTGAACTCGGAAGAGACTGCTTTCAGTTCCGCCTTGACAAGGAGGAAGAGGTCCAGGAAGTGCTCCGCAACAGGCCTTATCAGTTTGGTCGCTGGATGATCATAGTCCAGAGATGGGAACCTCTCATCTCCCCGAGTTTTCCATCACAGATACCCTTCTGGATAACTATCAGGGGATTACCACTTCATTACTGGCATGAGAAGGTGGTCCGCAACATCGGCCTTGAGCAAGGTGAGCTCGAGACGTATGTGGTTACTCGCTCTTCAGCTCGTATCAGACTCATTGTGGATGGGTTAAAACCACTTCCTATGGAACCCACTCTGGACTTTGATTCGGGCGAAGAAAGCACGATCACTCTTGAATATGAGAGATTGGGAAATCATTGCTCATACTGCTTCAGACTGTCACACCTACAATCCCAATGCCCCGAGAAACCATATGACTGGGCAAAACCTCACGATAGCCTCCGTTTCAGTTCTACTAAACGAACGGACGCGGTAGTGAATCCTCGAACCACCCCACGGGACCCTGAGAGAAATTCTGCTCTTCACGAGCGATCTTTCCAACAAAGAGTCGACCGGCATGGTAGACCTTTCGGAAATAGAGTCTCTAAAGCTGGCTTGCTCCCCAAGGGACCAATGAATAAGATAGCCCATGCCGTACATCACTCTCAACAAACAGCAGCTCGGGAAATATTGCAACGCCCGTCGGATCAGAGAGAACATACCTATCACTCCCCACCATACTCCAGACGTCAACTCAATAACCACGGCGACGACCGGGACGGAGAGAACAGAGGCACAAACCAACGCTCGCCGACTGATGCAGCGTCATCCTACTTCTTCTTGGCTTTGGTGTTTACTCTATTTTCCTTTTCTTAAAGTTTACTTATTTGTTTCTAGCTTTATCTCCTTTTCTTGTCATAGAAGATAAGGAAAACTTATGATCCTTATTCTTTAGGGTTTTACTTATTATTTACTATATATATCGATGCCTTAGGTGTTGTAAGGGCACGACTTATTTGATTAATAAACAGAGCTTTTATAAACTCTAAACCTTGTTCTCGGATAGAGCTTGACTCTCAACGATCTCAAGAAGGCACGTTTCCTAGGTATTCTCAGAATCAATAGGCTACTTGCGTTATAAGTAACCTCAGGTTACACCAGTTGGCATCAGAGACCTACAGTTTTGATTTCTTAATCAAGACTTCTTACGATCTTTGCTATCCACCTATCTCCGGTTACTCTTTACCTTGTCATTATCATGCCCCCACGTAAGCAAACACCCGAAGAATTACAAGAGGAGCTTCGCAATACTCTTGAAACCTTCACGGCTTCGCTTCACGATACTCTCATACAGGCCGTTGAAACTGCTCTGACGACAGTGCTTCAACGTCAACAAAACAACCCACAGGCCAACATTGCTCATCGTCATCCTCGTGCCGACGATTCAGATGAAGATTTGGCAGAAAATCTTTTTGCCGATGGCAACCAACAGGAACAACGTAACCACGATCGTATCGCCGCTCCAGCTGATCACCAAATCAACAGACGCGAAGTTCAGCCTGAAGAAAGACAATGGGAAAGAGGGTTTCGGATTGAGATTCCCGAATTTAACGGCAATCTTAGCACAGAAGAATTTTTGGATTGGCTTAGTGCGATCGAGAAAATTCTAGAGTTCAAATGCATTCCAGAAGACCAGTGTGTTCCTTTATTCGCTTCCCGTTTCAAAAACAGAGCAATGGGATGGTGGCAACAGATTAAAGAATTGCGACGACGAGCGGGAAAACCTCGCATTGATACTTGAGAGCGTCTCAAAAAGCATATGCGAAGGGCTTTTCTCCCTTACAACTACGAGCGCACTCTCTACAACAAACTCCAAGCTCTGCGTCAGGGTGGTCGGACAGTGGACGAGTATGCAATAGACTTCTTCCACATGGTGTCCCGAACAGCACTTGTTGAAACAGAGGAACAACTCGTCTCAAGTTTTATAGGGGGTCTTCGCTATCAAATTCAAATCGCCTTACAGCAGTTCAATCCTCTCACAGTCTCTGAAGCTCACCAACGTGCATTGGCTATGGAAATTCAATACCGTTCAACTTGGAACACAGGAAACTCGAGGAATCGATCGACGACTCAAGCCGTCGACTCCAACACAATGACTACTTCGGATGCATCTCCATCTCGGCCGGCAGTAGCTCGTACTGGTACAAATACACCAACAGACGGGATTGTTCAAACTCGTCCTGCACGAACAGGTGCTCTTCGTTGTTTTACTTGCGGTGAGACATGACATAGGCAAACGGCGTGTCCAAATCAACACAAATGAGGGTTGCTGAACCAAGACACCAACCTTGATGAAGAACCTAAGTATGATCAATATGACTCGGACACTCTGGCGGAGGACGAGATCGAGTATATTGCAGGGGACACAGGAGCACATGCCTTGATAGTACGACAAAACTGCTTGCTTCCGCGCTCTACTCAAGAATCATGGTTACGAACAACTCTGTTTCGCTCCACTTGCACTATTAACGGTAAAATATGCAAACTCATCATTGATTCAGGGAGTTTCACAAATGTAATCTCTACAGTTGCGGTCAAGAAGCTAGACCTCAAGACCATGGTTCACCCGTCACCGTATAAACTTGCATGGCTCAACAAGGGAACGTAAATAACTGTATCACGTCAAGTGATGATCTCCTTTTCCATTGGCGGTTATCTTGACTCTGTTTGTTGTGACGTTGTCCCGATGGACGCATGTCATATTCTTCTTGGTCGACCTTGGCAATATGACAAGGACGCGACTCACCGTGGCAAAACTAATAGTAATACCTATAGTTTTGAATTTAAGGGTCGCACAATTACGTTGCTTCCATCTCTGGAACCGTCGGCAGTGGACGAGTTACCGGCAACAAGTACTTCATCACCGACATCTGCAACACCAGCTCGCACTCTTCTCACTCTTCCCAAGGCGGAATTCGAAAAACACTTACGCGAGACTGACGTGGTATGGGCACTGGTCGCTTCTCCTGTGATATCGGACCCGAGTAGCGTGGTCCCTAAGGCATTTGACTCTTTGATAGACAGCTTTGCCGATGTCTTTCCGAGTGATCTTCCCACCGGTCTCCCTCCTTTGCGCGATATTCAACACCACATTGATCTCATGCCCAATGCTTCCAAATCGACCTCATTATCGGATGAGCCCTCAAGAACATGATGAGTTGCGTCGCCAGGTCGAGGAGCTTCTAGCTAAGGGTCACATATGCGAAAGTCTTAGTCCTGCAGCAGTTCAAGCACTCTTAATTCCCAAGAAAGACGGTTCATGGCGTATGTGCGTTGATAGTAGAGCAATTAACAAAATAACTGTACGCTACCGTTTCCTAATTCCGAGGCTTGACGACCTATTAGACCAAATTGGTCGTGCTTCCATCTTCTCTAAACCAGATCTTAAGAGCGGTTACCATCAGATTCGCATTCGTCCAGGTGATGAGTGGAAAACTGCTTTTAAAACTCGTGAGGGTTTGTTTGAGTGGTTAGTCATGCCATTCGGTCTTTCGAACGCACCTAGCACATTCATGCGAGTCATGAATCAAGCCCCCCGGCCTTTCATTGGCAAATGTGTTGTCGTGTACTTCGACGACATCCTCGTATTTAGTGAGGCGTTGGACAGTCATCTTAACCACCTCCGTGATGTCCTTCAAGTGTTGCGACAGCAAGAACTCTTTGCGGCAAGAAAGAAGTGTGTGTTTGGCACGTCGCAAGTCCTTTTCTTAGGATACATTATCTCAGCCGACGGTCTACAAGTTGATCCTAGCAAGATCGAAGCTATCAAATCGTGGCCCATTCCACGAACTATAACAGAGGTGCGAAGTTTCCATGGTCTCGCGTCCTTTTACCGGCGTTTCGTGAGGAATTTCAGCGCATTAACAGCACCACTGACTGATTGCATGAAAGGATCAACATTCTTGTGGACTACAGCAGCCGAGACAGCTTTTCAAACTATCAAAGAACACTTGATCTCGGCTCCAATATTAGCTTTACCAGATTTCTCAACGGTATTTGAGTTGCATTGTGATGCTTGTAAAGCAGGCATTGGCGCAGTCCTTAGTCAACAAGGACGTCCAATTGCTTACTATAGTGAGAAGATTGCAGGCTCGCGTGCACGATACAGTACTTATGATGTGGAGTTTTTATGCCATTGTCCAAGCAATCCGACATTGGCGTCACTATCTTTTTCATCAGGAGTTTATTCTTTTTACCGACCATGATGCCTTAAAACATTTAGATAGTCAGTCCAAGATATCATCTCGCCATGCTTCTTGGATCGCCTACCTCCAACAGTTTACTTTCGTCATACGTCATCAGTCGGGAAAAACAAATAAAGTAGCAGACGCCCTCAGCCGCCGCCACACGTTACTTGCTTCGTTTCACACAACGGTCCCTGGTCTTGCTTCTATAGCGGAGCTATACGAAACAGACGCCTACTTTGGACGGATTTGGTGTGAAGTTCAGTCTCATAGTCGGACAGATTATGTCATTACCGATGGATTCTTGTTTCGCGGGGACAAATTATGCATCCCAGAGGGTAGTTGGCGTTTGCGTATCATTCAAGAGGTCCATAATGAAGGACATATGGGACGCGACCGGACTCTTAAGATGGTCCTCGACTCATATTATTGGCCTTCGGTGCGACGTGACGTGGTTTGCTTTGTGGAGCGATGTGTAGTTTGCCAGACATCTAAGGGTCATGCATCGAATGGAGGATTATATATGCCTTTGCCTATTCCTACACAGCCATGGACAGATATTTGTATGGACTTCGTTCTCGGCCTCCCTCGTACTCAACGCGGCTTTGATTCCATATTTGTTGTGGTGGATCGTTTCTCGAAAATGGCTCACTTCGTGCCTTGCAAAAAAACAACAGATGCGGTCATGGTAGCTCAACTTTTCTTCCGTGATATATACCGACTTCATGGTCTGCCATTATCTATTGTTTCGGATAGAGATTTGCGGTTCCTCAGTCATTTTTGGCGTTCTCTTTGGAAGCTTCTGCGTACGAGTCTTGATATGAGTTCTGCTTATCACCCCCAGTCGGATGGTCAGACACAAGTAATCAATCGATCTTTAGGTGATATGCTTCATTGTTTGGTCGGCAGTAATATTTGTACATGGGATTTTATTTTGTGTCAGGCTGAGTTCGCTTTCAATCATGCTGTAAATCGGAGCACTTCTTACAGTCCCTTTCGTGTGGTTTATGGTATCGTTCCTAGAGGCCCGATTGATCTTGGTTTGGTCCCTGACGCTACACGTGATCATGGTGAGGCTATTGACTTTGTGGTCAATGTTTCTCATATCCATCAGCTGGTCCATGACAATTTGAAGATCACGTCTGCAAAGTATAAGGAAGCTGCAGATCGTCATCGTCGTGACGTTCAATTCAACGTTGGCGATAAGGTTTGGGCTATCTTAACAAAAGAACGCTTTCCACCTCATGAATACAACAAGTTGAAGGCACGTAAGATTGGTCCATTGGAGATTTTGGAGAAGATAAATGCCAACGCATATCGTTTGATGTTACCAGCGAATATAAGGTGTTCTGATGTCTTTAATGTGAAACATTTGGTTCCCTATGTGCCGCAGGATGAGCCCAAAGATTCGAGGGTGAATCTTTTCTTACCCCGGGGGACCTGATGCAGCGTCATCCTACTTCTTCTTGGCTTTGGTGTTTACTCTATTTTCCTTTTCTTAAAGTTTACTTATTTGTTTCGAGCTTTATCTCCTTTTCTTGTCATAGAAGATAAGGAAAACTTATGATCCTTATTCTTTAGGGTTTTACTTATTATTTACTATATATATCGATGCCTTAGGTGTTGTAAGGGCACGACTTATTTGATTAATAAACAGAGCTTTTATAAACTCTAAACCTTGTTCTCGGATAGAACTTGACTCTCAACGATCTCAAGAAGGCACGTTTCCTAGGTATTCTCAGAATCAATAGGCTATTTGCATTATAAGTAACCTCAGGTTACACCACCGACACTCCAATGGAGAGCCAAATCTCCTATTGCAGATCAGGAAGCCATGCCTCAGCGAAGACATTCCTGCTCCCCTCGACCATCATTAGGACAAAACTTAAACATCACTGACTTCCCGCCTCTTACTACCATCCAAGAAAAGGAACATAGCAACAATGTTGCGACCCGCCGATCTCCGAGATCTCAGTGGCGAGTGATCTCTACTACCCCAGACCAGGAAGCTACATCTCGACATCGTCGGAATCACTCTCCTCGAGCTGGGGGAGAAGTCAATTTGGGAATGGATGTTCTCCCACAACCTCGTGGCCTACCAACCTTAGAATCGGTTATGGAGGAACTAAACGAGTCGACCCTACAGTACCTGAATGTAGAAGATCCAGTGGAAAGAGCAGCACGTCAAAAACGTGTGCTGCAGACTGAGATTGATGGTACGGTAGAGGAAACAACAGCAAGGATCCTGCGTAACTCCACTGCTAATGCCTTAGCTGATGCTGGACTAGCTGCTTCTCACACGACAGAACCAACCCCCCAAGTACCATCATCCGACACTAAAGCGGTTAAACCAGTTCGAAGACGAGGCAGACCTGCGAGGATTAACACTTCTCGTACAACTATCAGACTCAGCCCTAAGACTTACGCTGGAATGGGATCCCGAAAAAGGAAACTGGCGCAGGTCCAAGCATCCCCAGGGACCTCTAACAAGCCAACCACGAGACAAGGGAGGAACCCAAAGCAAGCTTCCTCCACAGCAGCGCCCCCGATTACTCTTATTCCGTCAACCACGAGGCAGCCGATGGATTTTCGGTTGTCAAAAACCGATCTTTCTTAGCTATGCTAAGCTGGAATTGTCGTGGGCTGGGGAACACCATGACAGTCCATCGGATCAAGGAGCTTAACCAGCAAGCTTCCCTTGATATAATCTTCCTCATGGAAACTAAGAACCCGGACGCCTTTGTCTTGAAAGAGCTTGAGTTTCTTGGAGCAGATCGAAAACATCTAGTTTCCCCAGAGAGACCTAATAGTTGTGGACTGGCTCTCTTCTGGACGCAAGACATTGATCTTCAAATATTGTATTCCTCAAAGAATGTAATTGATACTATCATCTCATACAAAGGAGAAACTTTTTTCTCTACTTTTGTTTATGGAGCTCCGGAAGCACCACACCGTTCTGCTATATGGGATATTCTCATCTCTTTCGCGCTAACAAAGAACTCTCCTTGGATTCTTACTGGAGACTTCAACGAGATCGTCGATAATAGCGAAAAATCTGGCGGCCCGGAAAGAGCTGAAGGCTCCTTTGGTGCGTTTCGCAGCATGCTAACCAGCTGTGACCTTTTCGACCTCAAGCACACTGGTATCTCTCTCTCGTGGCGAGGAAGACAACTAACGCATCTTGTGTACTGCAGGCTTGACAGAGCCTTAGTGAACCCCGCTTGGTCTGATTGCTTCCCAACGGGAAGATGTCACTACCTAAACTTCGATACGTCCGATTATAGACCACTGATCACGGTATTTGATTCATCAAACCGAAGACGAAATCACCTCTTCAGATATGACAGCAGGCTGAAAGATAACGATGAGGTGAAAAACCTTATTGCTGAAGTATGGAACGCAGACCCCACCTTGACGATGGATGCTAAACTCTCACGCTGTCACAGAGCAATCTCCGACTGGACTCGGGAACAGTCTTTCAACAGCAAAGAGACAATCAACAACCTCAAGCAAAGCCTAGAGACTGCCATGACTGACCCCAATGGAGATGATTCACTCCTTGCCTCTTTGAACGCTAAGCTGCGCCTTGCATACAAGGAAGAAGAGGAATTTTTGCGCCAACGCAGAGCACGCAACAGAATGTCAGTTGTTGGGGTCAAAATCGGTCACGACGGAATCAATGTCTGAAAATCCGTAAAAATCGGCATGAACATTTTTACGAAAAATAAATCTTTCGAAAAATAAATCGAGCCAAGCTCGGTCGCCACGTAGCGACCGAGCACACGTCCTGCTCGGTCGCTACGTAGCGAACGAGCGTGCGTTCCGTTCGGTCGCTACGTAGCGACCGAGCTCTTCCAAAACGTCGATACGACACAAATCCATGCATTCTCGTATACTCTTCGATGCTGTCTCCCGAAGACCGTAGCGAATCCATTTCATATTTTCCGCCATTCGAAGTCAGCAATCAAAATTTACGATAAAAACCGCGGAAAGTTCGTTTTTATCGAAAGAAGTCGTAATAAACGCTTCAAGTCGAAAGACGGCCCAAAGGGACCTAAGGCATGACTCGAAGCCCACCTTACGATTTCTTAACCAGCAACCCGTAAACCGTGGTTTACGCTTGGTTCGCAAGGAAACATAAATGTCAAGTTTCCGCAGATAAATACAAAATTTTGAAGATAATTACAAAGATCGGGAAAAATAGAATATCTCCATTTTTAGGCTATGATGGCTTAAGGGCAGAAGGGGAAAAGCGTAAACTGACCTAGGAGCGAGTATATAAGGAGTCCTAGGCAAGAGGCATGAGGGACAACTTTTTAGACTCAGAACTCTCCACACTTAAAAACTCTGAGGCATTATTCTCGACATGCTCTGTTTCCATGAGTGGCACCCGATTACCAGACGAACGTGCACAAGCAGTTCGATCTCTTGGTTCACTCTTGAACTACGCTCGGCTTGATCCTCGAAAGGGGTACGTAGGCAACCTTTCTTAACGTTCAGTCCGAAATCAATCAAAAACTTTTTCTGTATTTTCTTCGTCTTTTCTTATCGAGCTGCGAGTCAACTAGGTTTGAGCTTTTAGGCCGCTAGAACTAGGTAACTCGCTGACAGCCTTTGCGGCCAAAGCTTTTATGATCTCTTGTAATGATCCCAATGCTCTCACGCGGACTCGAAATAAGATCTACTGTTTTCTCTAAACTCGTTTGTTATGTTTTCATGATTTCCGCATATATTTGGTCACTTGCCGTTGGCTCTCGCAGAGAACCGGGACCTCTGGGAAATTAGGATTTTCCTAGTTTTCTAATTTAAACGTAAATCGACAGTGGGAACTTCGGTTCCCACAGTTTGGCGCTATAAGGAGGGGAGGTACGGATTACTCTAACTCATAGCCGCAAAACGCTTGATCAAAACAATGTCTGGAAATACGAAAGAGAAAATCGCAGCAACAACGCTGGTAAGAAAACTCCAGCCGCCACTACGCCTATGGCCAACGCCTATGCAAACGCCACAGTTCTTGAGAAAATCGAAAACCTTGCTGCGACTTTTCGCCACAGGAAATGCAATGAAACGAGCTCGCGATTTCTCTTTTTAAACATAAAGGAAAACGATAAATTTTATCAAACCCCGTAAGTTTGGCTCATTACTGAACAAAGAAATCTCAATGCGTAAGGGTTTTACCAAAACACGTTTTCCGAAAACATTTCGGAAGGGTAAAACTTGTTCTCCCAAAAACCGCAGAAAACCCCTAGGTTAATCGCGGAAAAAGGAAGCGCAACAAATCGATTACACAGCTCGGTCGCTACGTAGCGACCGGGCAAGCACACAGCCCGGTTGCTACGTAGCGACCAAGCTCAAGCCAAGCTCGGTCGCTACCTAGCGACCGAGCACGCACACAGCTCGGTCGCGGCGTAGCGACCGAGATCCAGCCAATAGCGACCGAGCACGCACACAGCTCGGTCGCTACGTAGACAGCTCGGTCGCTACGTAGTGACCGAGCACGCACACGGCTCGGTCGCTAAGTAGCTACCGAGATCGAGCCAACTCTCCACTCGCTACGTAGCGACCTGTCAGGCCTAAAAAGTGTCCTCGTTTCCGTTCTCTTTTGAATCCTCATCGTAAGACTTTTCGTTTCGTCTCAATCGGAGTTTCCGTTGAGATTTTACGATGAAAACAAGTAGGACTCTTCTTGGCAATCAGAGTTTCCGTTGAGATTTTACATCGAAAACAAGTAGGACTCTTCTTGGCTTACTTCTACTCGCTACATAGCGACCTGTCAGACCTCCAGATCGCTACATAGCCACCTGTCAGGCCTCAAAAAGCTCCTCCTTTGTGTTCTCTTTTGAATCCCGATCGAAACGCTTTTCGTTTCGTCTCAATCGGAGTTTACGTTGAAATTTTACGACGAAAACAAGTAAGACTCGTCTAAACTCCTTCGCTTGCTCCTACTCGCCCTTACCTCCATCTTTGTGTTCTCCTTCAAATCTCGATCGAAACGTCTCTTGTTTCGTCTCGATTGGAGTTACCATTGAAACTTTACGATAAAAAAAAAACCCGCAAAGACTAGTTTTCTCGCGTGGACTCATATTAATCGTATAATACGGCAACGATTAACTTAACACCTTAGCCGCCTCAACTATACGATTAAGTTGAACCTTTTTATTGACTTCGTATCAGTCAAGTTCGGAAGATAAATGTCAAGTTTCAAAGGATAAACACCAATATCGAAAAAGGCGAACATACACAAGAAGAGGAAGGGGAAATGAGCAAGCAAAACTGAGAAGAGACAAAACTGCATCTTCGAGAGAACTAAGGTATTTGCGACTTGAAATTTTTGAAATCACACTTGGAGTTTTCGTAGGAAATTACTAAGAAATAAAAACGCCTATGAGACTGCCATAGAACTTTAGGGAACATAAAACCTAGGTGGATAGTCTAGCGAACTAAGTCTTAGGTAATTTTTCCTGTCTTGATATATTGTCCCATAACTATTCGTCCAGATCTTGCAAACCGATCTAAACTCTCCGAGAATCGAGTAACGATCGCCACGCATATCAAGCTCGCTTCCTAAGGAGAGAAAAAACTAGAGACAGGAACGTCTTCTTAAAACCGATTCGTTTCTGGCAATTCTCTCGGAACAGACATGTTCCAAGTCTTCAACCTGGAAACAACCAAATCACAGTCCAAGCGTCGTCTTCAAACCGACTCGGACTGTCGATCATTCTATTCCTCGAGAAAAAGGGATGGAGTAGGTGCGTATACTATACTCGTATACTCCCATACTTAAAAAACATATTCAAACAATGCGATGTCTCGTCAAGATCAAGAAAATGCTTTCGACAAGAAAACGCTTTCGACAAGGAAAACTCTCGTAGAAATATGCGGAAAAATATTCATACAATGCGATGTCTCGTCAAGATCTTCCTAAAAGCAAACGACAATCTGAGATTCGTCTAAACGCTAGGAACTGATCCAAACCATGTTGGAAAAATTCTCAAAGAATATACAGTATCTATCATCGCAATCATTCGTTTAGAAAACCTCTGCCAAACTTCAGAATGAAAGTCGATGATTTGATGAAGTCATAAAGATCTTTTCCGATTTGATAAAACGAGTTTCGTATAAGAATCATTATACGAGAAATCTACAGGCATCAAAGCATCACTCTCATTTTCAGTTGAACCAACCGACTCACGTAAAAACATCAAAAACATTTGCGACAAAGCAAAATCAAGAACAAAAGTAACAGAAAACACGACAAAGAGAACACGTCCTCCCCGCTCATCGACTAAGTCTATCGCTGTTTAACTGATTCATTCAAGAAACCTGCAAAAATGTTTCGCGACTAGATCTAGGTGAAATAACCTTTGGTAAAACTCCATGAGTGACTCAGAGAATCTTTCACCGAAGAATAAAAACAAAATCGAAAACGTTTCTCAAAAATCTGCGGAAACATCGTTATTTTGACATCTCCATATGTCGCATCAATTTAATAAATTCGTAAAAACCGGTCGCCCGTTACTTACGCAAAAAATCCTTCGTATAATCAGATCATGTTATACGAAGTAACTTTCAAAAGTCAACATAATAGGTTTTACAAAAAAGTACTTTCCTTATAGCAAAAAACCAAGCTGTATGATCCGACATTGGACGATAATTTTAACTTTACTTCCTCGCACCACGATCTGAAAGGTCTCATTCTTTAGCCCTTGCGACTCACTGGCATCCGCTCTCATTCTGCTTGGTCACGTCCAAGCAGGAAATCACCCCGCAATTGACTCCGCACGGGCTCTGTATCGAGCTTCTTAGGCTTTATCTCCCTCAGAAACAAAGGAAACAACTTCCATACGAATAAAGAAAACATTATACGAAACTTTCATCGTATAAATTAACCCTAAAGTGGAAAAACGTTTTCTACCACCATGGGCATACTCGGCCTATTAATCTCGATAAATGCCATTCTTCACTCGCCCAATTACGCCTTTCCTTTGAAGCCGAACTAGGTTACAGCATCCCCTTTAAGGACGATTCTAACTTACTTGACCTTATTGACAGCACGAAAGTTTCATGGTCTAATCCTTTGGCAACAACGTCCTTGGCTATAAAGCTGAGCACAGCTTTCATGCAAAGCCAAAACAATTGAGCAACCACCGCTCCAATAACTTGACGGCTAAACGGTAATCCGGAATTTGTCTTGAAACGCCAAGTAACGATTACACAAACAATTATCGTACCACCCAAAAACGGAAATCATACGGTAAATTCGTCATAACAAAACTCAGTCCTAACAACCAAACAGTTAACGGAAATGTTCCACTTGTCAAAAATCGACCAAGTTTCATATACTACGATTCACTTTAAGCCCGCTGTGTTTTACTCGTAAAATGCGGCATGTAAGGAAAACTCGTAACAGAGCTCCTATAGCTATACGAAACATCCTCAAATAGACACGAAAGAAATCTCGGAAGGCCAACACCACACAAAGCACGGTATAGGAGGATGCCTCTTTCGGGGACAAATTTACGCGACCCCTTGGTCCTAACTCCTCGATCGTAAATCAAATCCAAACAGGAACAACAATTCTGGCTGCGAACATCCGTAGTCAAACCAGAATGTTTCCCAAACGCAGGGCTAAGACTAATCCCTTGCAACATCGCAAAACATCTTCAAGCCCGCGAACATTTCAAGCCCGAAACGCGGCATACGAAAGTATAACAAATCTTCAGCATCGCGAGACGTCGCAGACGCCTGAAGATTCGTTCTTCGACGAAATTTCCTTCCTCGATAAAAACACTTTCTTGGAAGACCAGACAATCATACGCACTAACATCTTCTCAAAACATATCCTTCGTGAAGACTCGAAACGGTAATTTTAACCATTAAGTTTGTTGTTGATCACAACAAACTCTTAACGTCCTAAACAGACTTAGCCATCTCGTAGAGATGACTCTCGTACATCCGACACAAGGAGAATAGCGCTATAAAAGAAACCAAAAATTTTTGGTCATCACTTCCAGGAGGCTTAAAAATTGTCCTTGGAGAGATGCTCGGTTCCAACCATACAAGTCGTATAAGCCGAGAACCTATCGCGGACTTTAAATCGGTATGGAATCAGGATGAAAATGAAAAAGGGATACGTTAGTCGAATTAGTCATCGCACCCTCTAAAACCAGGAGTAAACGTAGGTCTTGCCCTAAACCCAGCGCACTGGTCTCTAACATCTCTAGGCATAGTATCAAAAACCTTGATACGAGATCCCAAAATTTGTCTCTTTGCCAATATTCGAGCGTCTTCAGAAATCCCGCAAGTTTACACACTGCGGAAAACTCTCGAAACAGATCACGGATATAGCAGTTCACAGAGAGTTAGATTACGAGATGAAAACTCGTAGTCTTCCTTCTACACCCATATAAAATGCCATCGGCAGCAACACGCCTGATAACCTCTACATAAAAACCAGACCGTAAAGGTCTCGCTGGAAAACTAGTCATACAAACCTTAAACTCCAAGACGAACTACGAAAGGTTTGATCCCTTCAAAAAGGGTACATAGGCAGCCGTCATAAGGCGCAGCTCCAATCTTATCGCGTTCTACTTTTAGAAGAGCGAGAAGACCACTTACCACGGACCTTTTCGACCATAAATTCCGCCTAACTCACCTAACTTGCCTAACTTGCCAAGCCACTCCCCAGAACCTCACGCTAGAAGCTCATGGTTCTAACAAGCTGGGGGGCTAACTGTTGGGGTCAAAATCAGTCACGACGGAATCAATGTCTGAAAGTCCGTAAAAATCGGGATGAACGTTTTTACGAATAATAAATCTTCGGAAAAGATTTATTCTTACGAATAGCCCTGCGGAAGAAACACGAGACATCGGAGAAGAGCCCGAAAAAGGTCGCACGGTCGCTACGTAGCGACCGAGTGACCGTTCCGTAGCGACCGAGCTCTTCCGTAACGTCGATACGACACAAATCCATGCATTCTCGTCTACCCTTCGATGCTGTCTCCTGAAGACCGTAGCGAACCCGTTTCATGTTTTCCGCCATTCGAAGTCATCAATCAAATTTTACGATAAAAACCGCGGAAAGTTCGTTTTTATCGAAAGAAGTTGTAATAAACGCTTCAAGTCGAAAGACGGCCCAAAGGGACCTAAGGCATGACTCGAAGCCCACCTTACGATTTCTTAACCAGCAGCCCGTAAACCGTGGGACGGTTTACGCTTGGTTTGCAAGGAATGATAAATGTCAAGTTTCCGCAGATAAATACGAAATTTTGAAGATAATTACCAAGATCGGGAAAAATGGAATATCTCCATTTTTAGGCTATGACGGCTTAAGGGCAGAAGGAGAAAAGCGTAAACTGACCTAGGAGCGAGTATATAAGGAGTCCTAGGCGAGAGGCATGAGGGACAACTTTTTAGAATCAAAACTCTCGGCACTTAAAAACTCTGAGGCATTATTCTCGACATGCTTTGTTTCCATGACTGGCACCCGATTACCAGACGAACGTGCACAAGCAGTTCAATCTCTTGGTTCACTCTTGAACTACGTTCGGCTTGATCCCCGAAAGGGGTACGTAGGCAGCCTTTCATAAGGTTCAGTCTGAAATCAATCAAAAACTTTATCTGTATTTTCTTCGTCTTTTGTTATTGAGCTGCGAGTCAACTAGGTTTGAGCTTTTAGGGCGCTAGAACTAGGTAACTCGCTGACAGCCTTTGCGGCCAAAGCTTTTATGATCTCTTATAATGATCGCAACGCTCTCACGCGGACTCGAAATAAGATCTACTATTTTCTCTAAACTTGTTTGTTATCTTTTCATGATTTCTGCATATATTTGGTCACTTGCCGTTGGCTCTTACAGAGATCCAAGACCTCTGGGAAATTAGGGTTTTCCTAGTTTCCTAATTTAAACGTAAATCGACAGTGCGAATTTTGGTTCCCACATCAGTGCTCGAGGACTCCGATGGGAAAGCTTATTTTGAGGAAGATCAGATAGCTGGGCAAATCTCATTGTATTTTGACAACATCTTTACCTCCGACAGCCCAGGCGCCTCTGCGACCACCACGTCATATATCGTCTCCATAGCAATCACTCCTAGCATATCGGACGAGGCTAACAGCCAACTCGGGGCCATTCCATAGGCGACGGAAATCAAACAAGCTTTGTTTCTAATACATCCGGACAAGGCGCCATGTCCGGATGGTTTTACCGCGAGCTTCTTACACTCCAACTAGAGTACTATTGGCCCCTCCCTGGTCTTGGAGGTGCAAGCGTTCTTCCGTACAGGTATTATGCCAGCCGCGACAAACACTACATACATTAGGCTGATCCCGAAGTTGACTAGTGCGAAAGTGGTGGCTGATTACAGGCCGGTCGCCTTGTGTAACGTTTCATACAAAGTCATCACGAAGATTTTATCTCTACGCCTCAAACCGACTCTACAGGACATTATCTCGGAGACCCAATCAGCGTTTTTCCCTGGTCGAGCCATCTTCGAAAACGTATTGACTACACATGAGATCATTCATACCCTCAAGGCATCAGAGGCGGTGATCAATTGCTCCATGGCGGTGAAAACCGATATGAGAAAAGCATATGATCGCCTTGAATGGAAGTTCATCGAGACGGTCTTGCTTTGGTTCGGCTTTGCGACTGGTCTAGTGCATCTGATCATGCAATGCATATCATCGGTAACATACTCCTTCTTGGTTAACGATTCTGTTCATGGGAGAGTTTTACCAACTAGAGGCATACGACAAGGCGACCCGCTCTCTCTGTGCATCTTTATTCTCTGTGGAGATGTTCTCTCGGGTCTATGCAAACGAGCACAGCGCAGTGGACATCTAGCCGGTCTTGGAGTGGCCACGTCTGCCCCTCGGCTAAACCATTTGCTGTTTGCAGACGACACCATGTTCTTCCTCAATACTGATGAGGAAAGTTGCTCGACACTTATGGACATTCTTTAGAAGTATAAAATGTCGTCCGGTTAGCTAATTAACGCATCAAAGTCCTCCATTTCCTTCTCCGCAAAGACCCACAGGCAATACGGCGACGTGTTAAATTGTCCTTCGGGATAGAGAAAGAGGGAGGAACGGGCAAGTACTTGAGTCTCCCTGAACACTTCAGACGGTGCAAAAAGGATCTCTTCACTAGCATTGTTGATCGTATCAGGGTGAAAGCTGCGTCCTGGTCGTCGAGGCATCTCTCAAGTGCGGGGAAGCTCGTTATGCTAAAGTCAGTTCTTTCAGCAGTTCCCTCCCATGCAATGACTTTTTTCCTTCTCCCGATCAGTCTCTGCATCCGCATTCAGTCTACTTTGACCAGATTTGGTGGGATTCTTCCCTGGAGAAGAAAAAGATGTGCATGGTAGCTTGGAGCAAACTTACCAAGCCAAAAGCGCTGGGAGGTTTGGGCATTCGCGACATTCAGGCTTTCAACACTGCTCTTCTTGTGAAACAAGCGTGGTGGATCATCACTAAACCTGATTGCTTACTGGTTTGGGTCTTGAAAAGGAAATATTGCGGCTCTGCTCAGCTTCTTTAGGTCTAAGAGACAAAAACGATGTCACATGGGTGGAGGGGCATTCTTGCGGGTAGATATCTATTGATCACTAATCTGGGCAAGGTCATTGGTAATGGTGACGATACCAGGGTATGGAAAGACCCTTGGCTGAGTACAGAACACCCAAGTACCCCTATGGGACCCGCGACCGAGAGAGATCAAGACCTGTTCGTCTCTGATCTGATCTGCAGAGGAAGCGGGGATTGGAACATCCCGAGAATCATAACCTCGCCACCACATTTACTCCCTCAGATCCTACGTCTCCGACCCAGCATTACAGGAGCACCGGATTCATTCGCTTGGCTAGCAACAAAATCAGGGACATACTCTGTTAAATCAGGGTACTATGTAGCTACGACCCTGAGAAACGCCGAGATCAGGGAGGTAACAGAAGCCCAGAGAGTAGAGGAACATACCCTATGCAAGGCAATCTGGACCGCCAAAGTCTCTCCTAAGATACAGCTCTTCTTATGGAAGATTACGCACAGAGCTCTTCCTCTAGGAGAAAATCTAGCAAAGCGAGGGCTGCTCAATCATATCACCTGCCGACATTGTGGAGAACTGGAAACAGCCGAGCACCTCTTCATCCACTGCAGCTTCTCGTAACAGATCTGGTCTCAGAACATTTGGAAGCAGTACTTCAATCCAACATCTATGCCATCATTCGTGTCAGCCTTTCTTGCGACATCACCACTCAGCAATCTTCCCCCACTAGGAAACCATATTTCCATGGGTCTGCTGGGTGATTTGGACAGCAAGGAACCAACTTATTTTTGAGAACAGAGTCTTCGAACCTATGGATATTTTCTCCAAGGCAATTAGTTCCGCTAGGGAGTGGAACAATGCTCAGGCTTCTCTGACTTCTCCCCAAGTGCTTCGCAATTTACAGAGTCCTCCATCGCATCAACCTCTCACCGAGCTCCCTTACTTCACTGACGCTGCTTGGATATCGTTCGACGAACAGAGCTGGCTGCGGCTGGTACAACGTGAGCTTTGAAGGTGATATTCTGTTTCAAAGGTCTTGCGTTTTCGAGTTCATCACATCGGCCCTGATGGCGGAAGCCCTTTCTATCCGGTCCGCTCTCGTCCATGCTTCTGAAGCTGGAATCTTCAAAATCTGCATTAAATCAGATTGTCAGGCGCTCATTGCTGCCATCTCCTCGAAGTGACACTCGATTGAGCTCTTTGGAATCATTCGGGACATCGAGACTCTATTTTTACGTTTCTCTTGTATTTCTTTTAGCTTCATTCCTCGCTCTGTGAACTGTATGGCTGATACTCTGGCCAAGTCTGTACTGCACTCTGCTTTCCCCAACTAGTTTCGGTTGGAAGGTTTTATAATATATGGTGTTTAAAAAACTATTAATTTATAATTTATTTACACGAGAGGGGACATGCTATATGAATATTATAGTTTAATCCGGCAATGAAATATGCATGTAGGAGCAGTACTATATGCATGTGAATTTTGTCTCGTGGTTTTCGAATAATGATGCAGTTCTAAGTAACCAAAAAGAAATAGGTTTACTAAACCAAACTTTGGATCTCTTGTAACTAAAGCATGTATATATGTCATATACTATACTAAAAGCGATATATAATCATCAGAGATGCCCTCCACGTCAGATTGGAAATTAAGACCAATCAGAAATGAGCTTCCAGACATGTCACTGACAAGTCACCTTTTTCTCTTAGCTGAGTAAATTAATCAATGAAAATTTGTTCTTCCCCGGTAACTTTCTTTTCGCCTGCAAAACCTAAGTACACCAGTTACAATATCTATTTCTTTTCCACCTCCCTTTATATCCATCTATTATTGTTCAATGAAAGTGAGTAATCCCTTATATACTAAAGTATAAGTCATTCAACCAATCTTAATTTGCCACATGGTTCAAGCTTCATTTTTAAATTAAAAAAATCTAAATTAAAAAGAGTTGAGACAAAACAGTTTATTTCATCTCTATTTTAAACGAAAAGTAAAAAACAATAAAAAAATTATCGCTTCCCATGATCTACACTTTCTCATCGTACATCAAAATCAGTTTTGCAACAAGTTCTTTATAAAATGGTTTCAAATAGTTTATTTCTCCCATGCATGAAGTAACCATTGCTTTCAACTCTGTCATAATTTTTATTTTTATATTGACGATATCGTATCTTCTCTTGAGAAGACGAATCTTCAAGTTGATGGTGGCGGTAAAGTTTAGCAAATGAGTAAGCGATAAAGGGTTTAAGTCTCAGAAATTAATTATGTTCTTTGAATTCCTTTTGTTTTTTTGTTTTTTTTTTTACATAGGAATCATCATTGTTACCACATCTTCAAGTGACAAGTTTCTTTCTCTAATCAAAGGTCAAGAAGCAGGGAACACCTTTTCATTTTCTTCTATATTTCAGATTGGAACCAAAGAAAAGTGAGATGAAGATATATGATTATTAGATAATTGAAGCAGATTGATGGAGGAGGGTGACAGTTTACAGGAAGACTCTCAACCCACATGCTGTTCATTTTTTATTATTAGGTCAGATGCAAAACCTTGACCAATAATTCTTTCTCTATTTAAACAAAAATAAGTGTTGAAAACAATGTTTAGTTGACAAATTATTAAATGTTGAATTTGTACAACTTCTAAATGACTAGCTAATTTTGATCAGTATTTTATATAATAATCATCATGTGCTTAACATATATAAGCATATCTAGGTGAATTTGTTAAAACAAAAATAAAATAAAATAAATAATTAGTTAAGTACATTTATATCTATAATAATATTAGTCAATCAAGTATAATATTTAAAGTATGCATTATTTCTTTTGATATATTTAGTTTACTAATAAATATACTAAAATATCAAGTTATCATAATTTATTCTCTCCAATTATTCAAAATTTACTTTTATGTAAAATAAATATTGAATTTGTGGTCACAGCAAGTTAAATTAAACTAAAAGAAGAGGTTTTTGTTATTAATTAAGGATAAAGAAAAAATAGTATTTTGAATTTATTAAAAAGCATTGAAAGAATACTCATGCGTAGCATGGGTGAAACATACTAGTTCATTTAATTAAGGGAAAATTGGAAAAATGAGACACTTTGAACTTTTATTTGTCACATTAGGACTTCTGATATTTTGGGCAATTCTGGACATATTTTACCCTTCTTTTATGGGAAAAATTGTAAACTAAATTTTAAAAATGTTAAAAAACATGAAAACTATTGGAAACATAAGTATGACAATATATATGTTTAAAAGATTTTTTTTTTAAAAGTGGAATCATATGTTATTTTATCTTCTATCTACAGTTAGAATACTCATTCTAGTCATCTACCTAGTCTAGAAATCGGATACTAAGTTTTATACATAGATATATCCTAGGTATACAACGTAAACTAGCTTTTCTTATATATTCTAACACAACTATATTTCGAAACGTTATAATCAAGAAAGATGTCTTCAGTATACCCATAGCTTGATAACGACATATAGCCACAATGCAATGATATACCTTATCTATATTTTGTGTCATAACATGTTCTGCCTTTTATCTTATGTGGCGCTTAAGGAAGAATATGTTTCTCATCTACTCTTCTGTGTTCTGCGTAAGCTAGGATATATATTCTAGGCGAATCCGAAAAATATGGAAACTTCCATATTCGGTTAAAGATATTTTCTAAATCTAAACTAAATCTACCCTAATCTCTCATAGAATATTTGCTCCCACGTTTTTCTCCTCTTCCCACATATTTTTCTTTTCGTTCTTTGTGTTTTTCTCTTCTTCGTCGACATAATCATCTCTTCTCTCTATCAATACGGCATTGTTCTAATCTATGTTAAATCTGGTGTATAGAGTCTCTAGTGGTATCTTCTCTATTTTGGTAGGACATCCCATAAGAGTACAAACAAATCGCTTAGGAACTTCAACATATCGTAATCATAATAGAGATTTTCATTGGCTCATTTTCAAGGTTTGAGATCAGTAATCATGTTCTTGAATTTCAATATCTTTTCAAAATTAAATCTCTAAGCAACAATTGCAAATCAGATGAGAATACAAAAAGGTTAACATTAAAGTTTCTCGGGTTTAATGGTGGTTGAAGTTCTTTTTTCTTCTTTGCCTCTGTTGATTTCTTCTTTTCACAATTTTAGCTTTCAACTTTACACAAGACCTCACCAAAAGATCAACTGACTCTAAGTTGTGAAACCTCAAACCTTTTTTTCCTTTTGATTAGTCCTAAAAGATTCTTGTCTGATGCCATTTGCAGCAAGAGACGCTTGAGCCTGTCCCTATTAGTCTTTTTATCCACTCAAACAACTAATAGAATGTGTCTTTCATGTTCTTTTAGCATTACATCTAAGTTTCCTCCTGCAGTAGTTAATGACCATGAGATGTTTATTCTCTCTGTTTTTTCACTGTCACCCTAACACATGGCAAATAAAAAAAGAAGTTGATTAGCCCACAAAAGTTTCACTGCAAAACAAAGACAGTTATGGTTAAGATGTTCTCACCGGTGGATCTCTCTTTTGTAAAATATTTGGGTTTAACCAGAAAAACGTGGTGGCCCATCACCATCTTTTTGTTATTAAACCACCGTTAATTCGCTATAGAAAAATCTGATGCATCTCTAGCAGCTACCGAGTCTGAGAACTTTGTCAACTGGGGGGATTCACGTTGAAAAAAAGACCATTGCATCATCAGTTCTTTACTTAGAGGAGGAGACCGATTCAAACCCCTCATCATAACACTCTTCATTGCTGCATCTTCATTAGGATTGAACTTTTCACTCATGTTTGTCTGGTTATTCTCCCCTTGACGTTTCTTTTACAAACAAGATCAAAAACTGAAAAGTTAAGATTCCATGAATACAAACATACAGTATATCTATTATGCTAGAATGATTATACATACTTGTATTGATGCTGGTAACTCGGCACTGGCATCTGAAGCAGACACAACTTTGGATTTTCTAGATATTTGTTTTGACTCATTCTGTTTACTGCCTTTATTTCTGGTTAATAAAGAGGAAAATTCGATGCATCATTGTTCATTAAGACATAAAAGAGCCATGTTTATGCAAAATCTGGATCTTACCCTCTTGCTTCCTCTTTTCGAAGCTTCACGTCAATTACCTTTTTTGGTTGATTAAGTCTAAAAACAAAGAGGAGTAAGGCAAAAATGAGATTAGAAACGAAAATATTAATGATTTACGATGAAGAAACAAGGATTCTTCACTTACCCTAAATCGCCATTGATACATGTTGAAGGTAGGGAGGAGAAGAGGAATAAAGTGAAAAACAAATTAGGGTAAAACGAGAAGAATAAATAGAAAAGAAGATACATAGATATGAGACTATGAGTTCTAGCCGATGAAGAACGGTGAATCACCATTGAAGAGAGGAAGGAGATAGGCGGAGAAGACAAGAAGGTATTTAGGTCTACGGATACCTTTTATCTATTCTAGCCTTTTTATTTTATAAAATTATATTAAGAAATCTAATTGAAATATCTAAATATAATAAATATAATATAATTTAGATTAATTTGAGGGTATAATAGTATTTATGGAAATTAAAATCTTAATATGACAAAAGATGTAACTAAAGTTTTAGAAAGACAAATCTAACTTGAAAGTGTCTTTTTTTCCAATTTTCCCTTTAATTAATACTACACCAGTTTCTTAGATTGTCTGAACATATTAACGTTATCAGCATTTTCTAATTTGCCAAACGTCACTATTTTTACTAATGCAGAACGTCATTTTAAAAGTAGATTTAGTATAACATTAATAAGCAAACTCGTTTTTCAACTTTCCAGTTTTTTTTTGCTAGCTTGTTTTTTTTGTTCAGCAAGTATATTTTAGACTGAGTTCGCCTTTGCGAATAAGTACTATATATAATTTTTTTTTTATGTGTGACAAGCATTTCTACTGCACAATAATTATTATCCTTGCGGAATAGACAAAAGATTCATTTAGGCCATGAGGTTAAAATGTGGGAAGATCCTTGGATCCGACTACACCTGCGAGCTCAACAGGTCCTAATGCCCTGGTTATCCACCCGAGATTGTCAGTCAGTGATTTTACTAGAGGCGACAAAAAGGAATGGGATGTGGAGATGCTTGAGAATTTTGTTATTCCAGAAGACATATCGCTGATGTGTAGCTTGTCAATAAGCCGAACCACTCACTGAGATACATTTTGTTGGAGTTTTAAGAAAAGTGGTCATTATATTGGTAAGTCAGGATATTTGATTGTTAGATATATCCTAAATCAGGAAGATAAGGTTGTTTATTGGGAACCCAGTGTCACTAAGCTCCAAAACCTTGCTTGAAAAATTAAGGCTCCTTAGAGCATGTTTATTGCAGGTCTCTTAAGTTGGGTCTCTTAACGTAATATAAGATACGGTCTCTTAACTTTTAACTAAAAAAGCTAAGAGACGTCTCTTATATCTCTTATTTAATAGACGTTTCTTATTTTTTTTTTATTTAAAGCTAAGAGACCGTATCTTATATTACGCTAAGTGATCAACCTAAAAAACCTACAATAACATGCTCTTAGAAGATGTGTCATTTTATATTGCACTTAATGACATGACATGTAACTGTACCAAGAAATCTAGCTCGTCGTCATATGTGATATGATGACCAATGTTTTAGATGTGGGAAAACCAATGAATCTGTCACTTATGATATCTTCGAATACCCGCCAGCTTTAAAAACATGGGCTTTATCGGCCACACCTTCCAGTCTAAATTTTTTCCCGATTTCGAGTATTCATGCCAGTATTGAAGATCTGAAAAAATTGGTATTTTTGGAAATCTCAAAATGACAAGCTATTCAGAAGAATTAACAAGGAACCACTAGAACTAAAGAAAGGAGAATGTCAATCTTTGTTCTCAGCAAATGCAGTAGTTTCTACAGCATCACAATCACCATATATTATTGGTCAAGCATACGGATGCTTACATATCATATGTTTGGTGGGATGGTTTTAGACTTCTATATAGTAATTCAGCGGGTGTCGATGAGTTTGATAAAACACATCTGGAATGTGGAAAATAATTAACTAAATTTTCGCCACTATCAAACCGGATGGATAAAGTTAAAGCAAAATCTTGGTAGAAAGTATTGGATACGAAAGAGTTGGTATCTATTCATGGCAACAAGATTTCATGGAAGCATTGGGTTTCACTATGCAATGTGTAAATATGAATCTTAGGTTGGAGTTTCTAGCTAAACACACAATTTGCATCAACTGAAGTTCGTTTATGAAAAGAAAAATAACAGAGTGAACAGTAAGTTTTTACTTTGAGAAGCATCATTGAATTCACTTCCCTTGTTCTATTTTCATTAGCAAATAACACATATTATTGTTTATGTAATAACTTGTTTTAGAAAATTTGATTTTTAATCTTTGTTTTTTTTTTTGAGATTTCATATTTGTATCCTGACTTAGAGCATGTTTATTGGGGGAACCCATTTAAGAGTTCTTAGTAATTTTTAAAGTATTAAAGTGAAGTTAAAATTTTTTGTTAAGAGATCCTTAATTTTAGTGCTTTATTGGTAGGTTCTTAATTAGAGGTTTTAAATAAAAAAATTATTACAAGTTATAGATTGAAACCTCACCAGCAACAACAGAGATCAAAAGACACTCACAGCTCAAATCCCAACAGAGATCAGATCATTATAAGTTAACAACTTCAGACCAAAACTAGAAAGAAAAGCTTGCAGTTCAGATTATATTACAATCTCAGACCAAAAGAGAAACAAAAAGCAAGCAACTCAGATCATTACAACAAGGAAAGCTATCTTAACACTCGGACACGACCCTAAAAAAGCTTGCAACTGAGATCAAAAGAAGAGAACAGAAGGGCTACAGAGGAAACAAATTATAATGTTTGTATTCATCAGTTCGTACCATATTACACACACAACAAGTAACTGGTTCCACATTATAATGTGTGATGATATCACTATGTGAAGCTATCAGGTTTCTAACATGGTTTTACAGATACACTGCATCTATTTTTATGAAATGTACATACCTGCAAACAGCAAGTCCACCGAGGAGCTTGTAACGGAGAGACTCAGCCTGAGCAATGGCACAGAGACCTCTGTTGGCAACCTTCTCAACGTAAAGCTCAACACTGTCTTGAGGAAACCTGAATCTCTTCTCCACAAGAGATGTCAACTCCCTGATTCTCCTTCCCTTCTCACCTACAACATCCAATGAAACAAATTTAACAAAAAGCCCCAAGCTTTTTATTCTAAAGGAAGTTTAGATTTTATAGAGAGTTGTTGCTCAGTGGAGACATGGCCAAACCAATCTGGCCCATACCGTGGCTTCAAACAGAGGATCACAATCTGGTCCATACCGTGGTTAAAAACCAATCAGATCATTTTTCTTTTACAAATTAACTGAACCAAAAAGATCACATGCCTACGGTTTTAGGACCACATCCTTTGGAGATAAGCTTCAACCTTTCAGCTTCTGTCACGGATGGTCGACTCACATCCAGCAATAATCATAAAAAAAGAATTTCGAAATCATCATCTCTCATAGTTTATAAGAATCTCAGTGAAAGATTCAAACACATAATTGAATGATTCAAACACATAATCAAAGGATTTAAACACAAAAACAAAACAATAAAGCTTTACCTTTCGATTCAGCATGCGATTTTCTTCGTCCGGGAGCACCAGAGAGAGGGAGATAGAGAAACCAAAGGGTGTCGACTTTTCTTTCTTCGTAGGGAACGTTTTTTTGTTTCCTTCTCAAAATCTCTGGCCAATACAATTAGAACATGTGTTTCTAAGACACGGTTGTTCTAGCCCTTATTTAAGCAACGTCCCTTCTCTTAATTACTATTTTTCTTTTTTTTTAAATCCTAATTTTACTAAGACACCCACCTAAGAGCTCCCTATAAACATGCTCTTAGTGTTTTAAGGATAAATAAAATTCTGATTTCATCCGAGAAAAGAGAGTACACATATGTAACATATTTAACCGGTGGAGAACTGGGAAGGTAAAAAATAGTACATTTGTTACTATGAGTTAGACTGTTATATATATTTCATGAAAGTAACGTGTCTACGGTACAAGAAGACACATCAAACAATAGGAAGCGTGTACTTGAACAAGTATCGAGCTGTGTGAAGTCTATATATATCATATAAGTACAATTTTGCATTTGTAACTTAATATACATTTCATTTCATTTCATTTATTAAATTAGGTAATTATACAAAAAAAAAACGATGAAATAGAAATTATATTGCAGGGAAGTGAATAGTACAAGTAGTAAAGGGTAAAGAACCAGAAGAAAAATCTCCATCTGACCATCCATCACCAAAGATTACAAAGGCCATATGAATAGCCTTTGTCAATAGGCATGGTGAATAGTATTACTAGTTATGTCTTTCAGTCTTTATAGTAATTGGAAAACGACCATCCGATGAATCTGCGAACGATATCTCTCACTCGTTTGGTGCGTTCAATTTAAACCCTAACTAGACCCTGATCCGCGCGCCAGCGCGGATTTGAATTTTCGATTTTTGGTTATTTATTTAACTAAATAATGTATTTGTAATATTTGATGTATTATATTCACCACATAAATAATTTTTTTTCATTTTAAACCATCTATTTACGATGAATATTCGATATCATATAAAATTGAACAAATAGACGTAATTAAAAAATTGTATACGATATATAAAAGCAATGGATACTAATGTAATATATGAAAAAATATTATATTATGACTTAGTATGGCATAAAAGATTATAAATTAGTTATACATGTTTAAAGAAAATAAAATGATTTTTAAACTTCTATGAAAAATTTAACATATAAAAAAGGGCGATGAATTAGTCATCAAATTGTAAATAATTTCATAATTTTATTAATAATAAATTATTTATAGTTTTTGTTTTTCGTCAAGATAATTATTAAATGTCCATAACATTAATATGTTAAAAGACCATATTATGAAAGCCCATGTTGTAACCGTTTTTTTCCGGGAAGTGTAACAAAAAAAAATTACATTTAACTCTTCGTTTTGTTTAAGTTTGTGTCGGTAAAAGATTAAAAAAAATCTCTATATCTTTTTCAATGTTAAATTTGAAGCTTATTATGCGGAAATCATACCCAAATATAGGCAATTGGTTGGAATCTCTATATCTTTATATTCTTATAAATTTTAAATTTATTGTTTCCTCTTCTGCAAGCAAATCAATTACCAAAGTAATAGATCAATTGGTTGGAATCAAATATATTCTTATAATTAGTGTAATTATGGTTACAGTTTCTATATTTAATAGGTACATTAAAGATACGACATTGAAGATATTCTGTTTTGATTAATAGAAGATATTGGATTTTGAGTTTGTATTTATTGATTTGTTTTTTTATAAAGCTTAGAAAATCAATGGGATGATTGGTTGGTTGATACATCATATAAAGAAAACGAAAACTATAGGTGATTTGAATATTGTACATCGATCGATGCATGATGTAAGTTGACTATATAAAACTTGAACATGATAATTTTAAACTAAAATATAGGTAGGTTATATCCATTTTTTATATTGTAGTTAATATATTTTAAATATTACATAAGTCAAGTGATTCACGTTTTCGTAAAAATAAAATTCAAGTTCATTATTGGGCCGTACTCGTACGTAATAAGCTACGTTAAATATGATGTATTTTTAGGTTCATTTAATGACATTAATTTTAAATTTGATTAAGGAAAACTCATTAATTTAACTGGAAAAGAAAAATATTAAAATATGTAGGTTTATTTAATGATATTAAGTTTAAATTTGATTAAGGAAAACTCATTAATTTAACTGGAAAAGACAAACATTAAAATAGGTAGTTTAATTTAATTCTCAGTGGCATGGAAGTGTAAATAAGTTATAAAACTTAGGAGTATTTTTTAATGGGATTTCTCTTTTAATAATAGAGATGATGTATAGTAGATGGGCATTCACTAAAAAGAAGTTTACATAACTTTTTAAGGGAGACTTTGCTAAAGTAAATTTCTTAACATTTTTAAAATTCTTTTCCCAAAATTATTTTATAATATTAATAAAGTTTTAATGCCAAACACATGATTTATTTTAAAGAAAAACACACATAAAATTATCATATTCAAAAGTGATGTGCATGGGCGAACCCAAAGGTCTTTTTCACTGGGTGCCCAAATACTCGAATAAGTATAAATTTAAATATTATTATAGGTGCATACGTTTTTTTTTCTTTATTAAAGGTTTGTATATTAAATTTTTAGAGATTTTTTTAATTACAAAGACAGCTGAAAAAAAAACGAAAACCTAAAAAATCGGCAAGAGAAACAAAAGAGGTGACAACCGCTACCAAACATGTGAGTCGCCGGAACCTTCCTCCGAAAAAGCGCCACGTCGACCGCAGCCCATGGCCTAAGCTGGAGCACCTGAAGAAAACTAGTTGGAGAATGGAACAACTTCCATCGGAAAGGGAGCACGAAAAACTCAGAAGCAAAACACTACAAGAAAACTAGCATATAGCCACGACCCAGCCACACACATTTTGTGGCGACAAAAATATAGCCACAAAATATCCGCAAAATAGCTACAACACAAATTTGTGGTTATTATGTAGTTTTTTGTGGCTCTGTAGCTACAAAATATTATTTGTGGTTGTCCGAAGACGTAAAACCACAATTTAGCTACAATATAAATTGTGGAAGTAAATAACCACAAAATTCTACAATATAATTTGTAGCCAATATAGCCACAACAGTGTCCGTAGCTATTCAGAGCAATAATGTTTTAAAATATTAAAATAATTACAAACTTAGTTGTGGTTATTTGTGGCTACTTAAAATACGTGGCTGCAAAAAAAAATTGTGGCTATCCGTAGCAAATAGTGTAACATGTAAATGCACTTATCACTCCTAAAAAAATTATAATATATATGTAATACCAAATTTTTATAACATTTATAATGTTCTTTGGAATGTTAAAATCACTTTTTAAGATAGTAATATAATCGAATCAAGTTCTATAATATCGAGACACTATATATGCATTATGTACTGCTATGCCATTTAGTTACATTAACTATTTAAGATTGTGGTTTGTTATATTATATATTCATTATGCTATTTAGTTTTAGACAAACTATTTGGTATCAATTTTTTAGGCTATAGACTGATCAAATTTTAAATTCGCCTACTTTAGATTGGAACTTAAAAAGAAAAAAGAAAACAAAAGACATGAAAAAACAATTTATGTATTGCCAACATTATAACTATTGTAGTAGATGTTCTTAGTACAAAAAAATAGAAGTTCAAAGAATAACTTTATGCCACAATGTATAGGTTCAACATTATAACCGTGCAAACGACATCAAATATTTTGGAGGCAGAAAAATTAATGCTTCAACACAACACTACCAAAGATAAATCTATTATTTTCAACTTCTGTTCCTAAGTTATACTTAAACATGGTTTTTAAAAGTCTGATTAAATGTTTCATAATAGGTTATTATTACACAAACCAATAAATGAGAAATCAAAACTAAATCCAAACACTATATTTATAAACCATAAATGTAAAATTTAAATTCCAAACCCTATATCTAAACTCTAAACCCTACCCGAACCCCAAATCTTAAAACTAAATCCAAACACTATATTTGAAACCCAAAACTCTAAACCTAATCTCTATATTCCAAATCATAAAATTTAACAATCATATATACTCAACTTAAATTCATAAATCTAAACTCCAAATCCAACCCTATTCCCAAACCCCAAATCTTAAAACTCAGGCCAAACTTAATCTAAACCTCAAATACCAAGGTATTGCTTCTTCCTTTACATTGCTAGATAACATTATATGCTACGATTGATATCTTATACCACAATAGCTACGACAAGATCAAACACTATCATAATATCATTTTTAAAATATAATCTCAAATCTAAATTATAAACCTCAAACACTAAATCTTAAATCTACACCCTAAATCTAATACCCTAAACCCCAAACTTAAACCTTCCATCTAACATTTTCAAACTTATAATATAAATCTCAAACTTAAAATCAAATTAAATCATTTTAAAAAAATCTAATCTCAAATTTAAAATCCAAACCTCAAACACTAAATCTAAACCTATACTTTAAATTTAATACTCTAAAACCCCAGACATAAATCCAACTTACAAAGTCACTAATCTAATCTAATATTTTTAACATTAATTCTTAAATTTAAAAGATCCTAATCTTACACTATCCATTACTTACAAAAGTTTATTTTAAAATTTTAAATCTTAACTTTTTATTTTATATATCTAAACTCTAAACCTTACATACATATACCCCAAACATCAATAACAAAATTTAAAATTTAATATCAAATCTAAAATTAAAATTTTAAATTGTGAAATCTAATTCTTTGAATTTTCTCTTAAAATATTTTTGTACATTAAAATTTACCAGTAATATTTTGTGTATTGAAACAAAAATAGAATAAGAAATAGTTACAAAAATGTGATTGGTCAAAATAAAGTGACCAATAATGTACAAGGAGTAGGATTGCACTATATTTTAATCACAACCGTTGATTAAATTACATCCAATGGACAAAAATGCATTGAAACTTTTAGTTATCTTCGTGCTTGTTCCCCCAAGACAAGGATCTCATCTGGTCTCTCTCTCTCTCTCTCTCGTTTTCTTTCTAACTTATCTCTCAGATTACAGATTTCATATTTTTTTCTTTCAGAGATTATCAAGATCTCTTTATTTCCAGCAGATCTAATCTTGATTATTGAGGTTCTCTTAGTCAGAAGAGATGGAAAGCTCTACCTCGCCGCTGCCGAGCTCTAGCCCTGCCGTCTCCATATCCTCTCTGTCTCCGTCAATATCCACACCACCACACTACTACGGTTCGACCTATCTCTCTCTCTTTGTCTCTCTCTATCAGTATGAATCTGATTTTGTTTGTTTTGTTTGTAGGATCGATTCACGCATGAGAGGCTGGAGAATAAAATGGTACATCCTCTTGTATCTATGTATCTTAGTCTCTATTCTGAATCTGATTTTTTTTTTTTTTTTGTAATAAATGCAGAAGAAGCTTGAAGGTGGAGGAGGAGGCATATAAGGCGTTCGTGAGCAGTGGAGGCGTTTGTGAGCAAAGGTGGTGGTAAGTTCAGTGTTTCAGTTATTTGTTTGTTGTTTGAGTTATTTTTTAAGCTCTGTCTTTGAGTTATTAGTTCAGACAGGAACTAAAGGATAAATGTGATTTGTTGATTTGATTACGTCTGATAAAAACGATTGTTTGGTTTTTTTTTTAGGTGTTTGAGTGTTTGATTTATTTGATAAGTTTTGTGCTTGAGTTATGAGTTCAGACAGTAATCTTGTACTAGGTCTAAGTATAAGGGCTATTGTAATGCTTTGGGATTACATTGGTCTTTGCCTCATCTAACAAAACGTTTTGGTGTTTTTTTCATAGGTTTGGGATAGACGACTGCATCCGGAAAGATGTTTTGCTGATGAAGATAAATGGAGTGGATCCTGTTACCTTTGAACCTATTCAGCGTGAGAGTGATGCCTCTGTTCCAACTCCCCAATCAAGCCAAGAACTTGATCAAAATTCTCCCGTACACTAACTCCTCCATCTGATCTTGGTGTCTTTTGTGTTTATACTAAGTTAAACTCTAACAGCATTAGATGTCTTTTGTAACTATTGAACATCATTAGATGTCTTTTGTAAAAAACTTATAATTTTAATGGTATTTGAATGTTTCAATTAATTATTATGCTTTTAATATCATAATTTTGTTTAATGATTTAAATTAGAATTCACATTATTAATAAAACACAGTTTAAAGATAAACTTAAAATAAATAATAAAGCCACGGAAAGCACAT
Source organism: Brassica napus (assembly GCF_020379485.1). Classification (NCBI taxonomy): domain Eukaryota; kingdom Viridiplantae; phylum Streptophyta; class Magnoliopsida; order Brassicales; family Brassicaceae; genus Brassica; species Brassica napus. The sequence continues at coordinate 21,548,063 of NC_063449.1, forward strand.
AAATTTGTGGCAATTTGTAAATTAAAACCACAAATTTTGACTTGATAAATTGTTGATATTTGTAGAAAAAACCATGATTTTAAAGTGGCACGAGTTGTGGCTAATAAAACCACAAAATTATTGTGGCTATTTGTGTATCAAATCCACGATTAGTTTTGTAGCTATTTGTAAAATATTTTCTACAGTTTATAATGTGACTTTTTGTAGCTAAAATTGCAACGAACCCTAGTTAGCGCTATTTGTAGCTATCGGCCACAAAAATCATTTGTGGCTAAGTCGTAGAAGTACAGCAACAAATAGCAACAATCATCCGATTGCCACAAGCTCATAGTCAACGAATTTTTTTTTGTGACGATTCGTGGCTAAGCGTTTAATAGCCACAAAAATTAGTCGATAGCCGCAACATTTTTTCGTGGCTAAAACCAGTATTTCTTGTAGTGAAAAACCACCTAACAAGATGAAGGGCTTCGCCGATTTGAAGATACCTAAAAAGAAAAACAAGGAAGCGCAAAGACGGCGACAATACAAACAGACCGTAAGGTTTCGCCAGTTGGGAACCAAGAAGCCTAGACCACAGCCGCCACCCAATCACCTCCACATCCTCTGGAACGCACTTCAATGCCATAGACTGCCATCCTCAGAGTAGCCCTAAAAGCCAATAAGCGAATCACCAAAGGCCCAAATCTGAAGATTGGACCACCTCTACGTCAAGATTTTGCCCCATCGAAACCCTAACCACCATGCCGCTTCATCAGACTCCATTTCGCCGCCGCAGATCTAGAGGATCTTGGGGTACACACACCAGATCCGACCCCTCATAGAGGAGCATGAAGCCAAAGCCGCAGTCTAGCCTCTAGAATGTTTTGCAGCCTCCACCGCCTAAGATATTCGTCGTTCAAAATCGCCTCCGAGAAAATCAAAGGCACATGAAGCACCGAGCGAAAATAGAGAACGGAAAAAGGAAAGAAAACAGAGCCCTCTCACAGCGGCGACGCTCGAGACCGAAGAGAGGCAAAAACGATCGCTGGAATCGCCTTTAGAAGATAGAATTATGAGAGAGAGAGAGAGAGAGAGAGAGAGAGAGAGAATCGCCTTCATATCTGAAGCATGAAGCCATAGCCACAGTCTAGCCTCCAGAACGCTGTACAACCATCACCGCCTGAGATATTCGTCGCTCAAAATCGCCTCCGAGAAAATCAAAGGCACATGAAGCACTGAGCGTAAAGAGAGAACATAACATGAAAAGAAAACAAAGCCCTCTCACGGCAGCGACAGTCGAGAAGCAAAAACGATCGCCGTAAATCGCTTTTAGAAAGAATTAAGAGAGAGAGAGAGAGAGGTGCCTACATAAAATTTGTTAAGAATATACTCAATTTTAAAATATTATGAGGGCATGTGCACTGGTGACGCGTGATGCATTCATATGTGATGGATAATGATATACCATGGATTTGACCTATTTTCATACATGATATATAAGTGTTTTACTAATTTTCATACATGATATATAAGTGTTTTACTATCTATATATTAAATATTATATCCTATTAGGTATGTTTTCAGGTTTAGGAGTATCTTGGAGTAAAGTGATGATTATTGAGCATTTAGGAGCTTACAAGAGATTTCATCCGAGCTGACCATTAGAGGTCGATACGAAGAAGAAGCAATCGTTCGATGCACATCCAGTGTCGTCGATCGATACATAAGATAAGCCTCGACGATTGAAGATTATGATCGATCGATGTACATCCTGTACCATCGATCGATGTCGAGACGCGAGATGCGCGACTTGGTTCCAGCCGACTTTAAACTCAAGGTTTCACCAAATTACAAGATTACCCCTGACGAGTTTTTAACCTAATAGTTATATACTTGCCTAAGTGTTAGGAGGCAAGAGAGCTTTTGGCCACCATTGTATTCTTATTTTCAGCAGAGATTTTTAGGAGAGAAAATCATAGAGAGATTTGTGATTGGAACTCCATTGATTCATCAATTCTATTCTATGCAGTTTTTATCTATATTTTGTGTCATGAATTGTTTTGCTATGTCTGAGTAGTTCACTTATTAGATTTAGGGTTCAAATATGTTAGAGGGATTAGCCCCAACTATAGATTTGTTAAGTTGTGATATTCATTGATTGATTGTTCATTAATGCTTGTTTTAGCCTTGCTAACTAGAACATGAACCTAGGAATTAGCATGAGTCAAGCATCCTTGACCATCATGTCCTGAATCTAATCTGTCATGCTAGGACTGGTAGAGAGATGCTAACCGCTGATCTAGGAGATAGTGAGCATTATCAACATGCGCCTGGGGCTTAGCTAGAAGCATCGATCAATATTGTCTTCTGACAATCGATCGATATTGCGAAAGGTGTATCGATCGATATCCCTATAGGATCATCGATCGACACTTTCTTGTGATCAGAAGATGACAGTTGAGATCCAAGATCTAGTTAGTTAACCAGTGAAACATTGCCATCGTCGATCACTGTGATTAAGGAGTTGAGCTTTAATATATCATGCATGCAACTGTTAGGTATCTGTAGGATTATAATCTCCAACACCTGAATAGAAACCCTGCATCTAATATCTTCCAATAAGTTACACCCCCAATCATCTTGTTAGTCGAGCAATAGACTTGCTCAATTAGGATTGCTATTTACTTTTAAACCATAAAACAACAAACACTTAAAATTAATAATTTGACTAGATTTAATAGGTTCCCTAGCTCCTTGTGGATTCGATCCCTAAGTACTGAAACTGAACCTCTTATTTGAGGGAGTAATTCACTCCTTAGGGTAATTTGAGTGGTATAAAATTTGGCGCCGTTGCCGGGGAGCTTTGATCGCCATTGGATTTAGTGTTATTAATTCTTATTCTTTTCTCTATCCCTATTATGACACAAAATTTTTTCTTGTCTTTTCAGGTGCATGTCCAGCAGTACCAGAAGCAACAAAGACAAACACCTGCTATTCTCAGAAGATCCTGCTCACTTGGAACGAACAATCCGCAAAGACCAACGTTCCACATCGCTCGACGCAGCAGCTTTCAAGTCAACGTTAGTAATGATTGCTTCCATATTATTCAACCGAAGACATTTGTTGTTTGAAATGTGTTAGTAAATGAACATTCATCTAGACATAGAGTTTGTTTAGAATCGTGTCTAAGCTTAAGGTTGATAGTTTGATTGTTCGTTTGCCATCCTTAGTTCGAAACTTGATCACCCAAGGTCTAATTCCTATGCCCATGAGTTCTCATTTCCTTAGTTAAGAAAGTCAACTCATTTACTGTTTTTATTATTCTGAAACTGCATTAGTAATAATCATTAGTTTAGAAAACCTTTAAAATCATCGGTTGCACTTAGATTAAGTAAGTACTTGCATTCTCAGTGCTTGAAATCCCTTAGAATTGGTTCGACAATCATTTATACTACAACATTTGTCTTATGAGCCTTGAAAACTCCTAATATCAAATTGGCGCCGTTGCCAAACTCTAAGTAGATTTGAACATTGAGATTTAGTCATTTGCTTGAGACTAAGTCATTTTTATTTTCTTTAGTTACTGATTCTCTTTCTTCACCTCCCTTAAATTTACAGGTGTATGAACTTGAGGAACAGGGGTCCATCAAACCTAGTTCCAAGAGCCGCAGACATCAGAGCTTTAGAGAGAGAGTGTGCTAGAAAGAGAAGAGAAGAAGAGCAACAGTCTCACTTGCAGAGATTGGATACTGATATGGGAGACATACCTCAAAATGATGCCAACAACGTTCCACAAAACCAACAGCGAGCAGCTCGACCCATTGGCACTTATGACCGCCCCAACATTCATGGTCATAGATTGGGAATCCGAGCACCAGCTGTAGCAGCCAACAACTTTGAGATCAAATCAGGACTCCTCAACGTGATCGAGAACAACAAGTATCATGGCTTGGCTCTAGAGGACCCATTTGATCACTTGGACAGGTTCGACAGCTACTGTGGGTTGTCAAAAACCAATGGTGTGTCTGAGGATGCCTTAAAGCTGAAGTTATTCCCTTTCTCTCTGGGGGATAAGGCACGACAGTGGGAGAAGTCTCTACCAAGTGACTCAATCACCACTTGGGATGACTGCAAGAAAGCTTTCTTGGAGAAGTTCTTCTCTACTTCAAGAACTGCTAAGCTGAGAAATGAGATCTCCAGTTTTCAACAGAAAGGCTTGGAAGGCTTCAGTGAAGCCTGGGAGAGATTCAAGGGCTACCAAGCTCAATGCCCACACCATGGTTTCTCTAAGGAGAGCTTGCTGAGCACATTCTACCGTGGTGCTCTTCCTAAGTACAGGGCCAGACTGGATACAGCTAGCAATGGGTTCTTCTTGGGGAGAACTGAGGAAGATGCAGAAGAGCTGGTTGACAATATTGTAAAGAGTGATGCAGTCTACAGTGGAGACCACGACAGAGGCAGTCGAACAGATGACAAGCAGACGAGGAGGGAGTTAAAGGCTCTCCAGGATAAGATTGACATTCTCATTGCTGATAAGGCCACCCAGGAGCAGCTGCACTTTGTTGGTAACCCAAACAAAGAAGCCACACCTGTTGTCCAGGAAGTTGATGGTTTGGAAGGGCAAGAAGAGTTGTGCTTCATCAACAACAATGGTAGCTGGTACAAGAAAGAGCCAAACTTTCAGTACAACAACTACCAACAGAGATCTTACCCCAACAACCAACAGAGTGGTTATCAGCCTCGGAACAACCAGCAAGGCAGCTATCAGCCTCAACAAAACCCTCCTCCCGGTTTCAACAACAAAGGACAACAACCTGCCCAACAACAACCTACTACTTCTACCTCTACTCCTCCAGTCAGCAGCACTGATGCCCTACTAAAACAAATCTTGGAGTCTCAGACAAGAAGTGAGAAGCATGTTGGCTATGAGTTGAAAAACCTTCACGCAAAGATTGATGGAAGCTACAATGAGCTCAACAACAAGTTCAGAACCTTGGAGAACCAGTTTGCTGCCATGAACACTCAACAAAATCGCCAACAAGGTTCTTTACCTGGAAAATCTGAGCAAAACCCCAAGGAGACCATGAAAGCTATCACCCTCAGGAGTGGTAAGGAGTTACCTCAGAAAGCTCTCACCAAGGATGCTGAGAAACAAGGTGAGGGGGTTGCCATCAACATAGATGATGAAGTGGTGATTGTTGATGAGAAAATCAATGATGAAATCTTGGAGAAGATTGTGGAAGCGAAAGGTAAAGGAAAGGTTGGGGAAGAGAAGAAAACAGTGAAAGATGGTGAAGTTGTTGCTCCAGCAAGTGAGAATTCTTTTGTTCCTCCTCCTTATGAACCCAAACTACCATTCCCTGGTAGATTCAAGAGGCAGCTGCTAGAGAAGTACAAAGCTCTATTTGAGAAGCAAATGAGTGAAGTTCAAGTCACAATGCCCATCATTGATGCTTTCATGCTAATTCCTCAATATAGTAAGTTCCTGAAAGATGTTGTAGCTGCAAAGAAGAAGGAGATGGAGGGCATGATGATTCTCACTCATGAGTGCAGTGCCATCATCCAGAGGCTTGTTGTTCCAAAGAAGCTAGAAGATCCAGGATGCTTCACATTACCTTGTGCTCTTGGACCTATGGTATTTGATAGATGTCTCTGCGATTTGGGAGCTAGTGTCAGCTTGATGCCTTTATCTGTTGCTAAGAAGCTTGGTTTCACTCAGTACAAGAAGTGTAGACTGTCTCTGGTATTGGCTGATCGTTCAGTGAAGTACCCGGTGGGTATCTTGGAGGACCTCCCCGTTATGGTTGGAAAATATGAGATCCCTACAGACTTTGTGGTGCTTGAGATGGGTGAGGAAGCTGCAGATCCTTTAATCCTTGGAAGGCCTTTCTTAGCTACAGCAGGAGCAATTGTTAATGTGAAAGAGGGCAAGATTGATCTCCACTTGGGTAAAGGGCATGTTCTTCACTTTGACATCAAGGAGGTAATGAAGAAACCAACAGTTCAAGGGCAAGTTTTCTACATTGAAGAGATGGATGCCCTTGCTGATGAGCTCCTTGAAGAATTGTCAATAGAAGACCCTCTACAGCATGCTTTGACGATAGAGAGGCCAGCTGAAGTGATTCAGAACCTGGAGAGTGCTGCCTATGGGATGATGTTGGATTCACACAGAGGATTTGGTAGTAAGGATCAGTATGAGGAGCTGCCTCAAATTGTCCATCAGGAAGCCTCGGTCATTCAACAAGGGGACACCCAGCAAAACGACTGGAGCGAGCTTAAGGCGCCTAAGGTGGAGCTTAAACCTCTCCCCAATGGTGTAAGGTATGCATTTCTTGGTCCTAATGGAACTTATCCAGTCATTGTGAGTAGTGAACTTACTGAAACTGAGCTATCTGAACTTTTGAAAACACTTAAAAGATTTAGAAAAGCAATAGGTTACTCACTTGATGACATCAAGGGAATATCACCCTCTTTGTGTATGCATAGGATACATCTTGAGGATGAATCAATGACTTCTATCGAGCATCAAAGAAGGTTAAATCCTAACCTGAAGGATGTTGTAAAGAAAGAGATTCTTAAACTCTTAGATGCTGGTGTTATCTACCCTATCTCAGATTCTAAATGGGTATCTCCTGTGCATGTTGTGCCAAAAAAGGGTGGTATAACTGTGATTAAAAATGACAAGGATGAATTGATACCAACAAGAACAGTCACTGGGCATAGGATGTGTATTGATTACCGCAAACTGAACTCTGCATCTAGAAAAGATCATTTTCCACTTCCATTTATTGATCAGATGCTTGAGAGACTTGCAAATCATCCATTCTATTGTTTTCTTGATGGATATTCAGGATTCTTCCAGATCCCCATACATCCCAATGATCAGGAGAAAACAACATTCACATGTCCTTATGGTACCTTCGCATATCGAAGAATGCCATTTGGTCTATGTAATGCTCCAGCCACCTTTCAAAGGTGCATGATGTCGATCTTTTCTGATCTGATTGAGGATGTTGTGGAGGTGTTCATGGATGATTTCTCTGTCTATGGATCTTCGTTTTCTGCTTGTTTGTCAAATTTGTGCAGGGTCCTACAGAGATGTGAAGACACCAACCTTGTGCTGAACTGGGAGAAGTGTCACTTCATGGTCAAAGAAGGGATTGTGCTGGGGCACAAGATTTCAGAGAAGGGGATTGAGGTGGATAAGGCCAAAATCGATGTTATGGTTGGTTTGCCCCCACCAAAGACAGTGAAAGACATCCGAAGTTTTCTTGGTCATGCTGGGTTTTACAGGAGATTCATAAAGGACTTCTCCATGATCACTAGACCATTGACCAGGCTGCTGTGCAAAGAAGCCACCTTCAGCTTTGATGTGGAGTGTCTAGAAGCCTTCAAGAAGCTGAAAGGTGAACTCATCAGTGCTCCAATTGTCCAGCCACCTAATTGGGATCTCCCCTTTGAGATCATGTGTGATGCTAGTGATTATGCTGTGGGAGCTGTTTTGGGGCAGAAGAAAGATGGCAAGACCCATGTGATCTACTACGCGAGCCAAACCCTGAATGATGCTCAGATGAGATATGCCACAACAGAGAAGGAGATGCTAGCCATTGTCTTTGCCTTTGAGAAGTTCAGAAGCTACTTGGTGGGATCTAAAGTCATTGTCTACACAGATCATGCTGCGTTGAGACACCTTTTGGCGAAGAAGGATGCAAAGCCCAGGCTCTTGAGATGGATTCTTTTGCTGCAAGAGTTTGATTTAGAGATCAAGGACAAGCCAGGAGTTGAGAATGGTGTAGCTGATCACTTGTCCAGGCTGAGAGTGGAGTGTGGCATTCCCATTGATGAAGGACTCCCTGAGGAACAGATCATGGCTATTGGAGCAGTGATAGCAGTTTGTGAGACTGGAAGGAAGCTTGAAGAAGTCAAGGCAACAGAAGAGAAAGAACCTTGGTATGCTGATTTGGTGAATTACCTAGCCACAGGAAAAGAGCCTTTGAATCTTGTGGGTTATGCCAAGAAGAAGTTCTACAAGGATGTGAAGAGATACTACTGGGATGAGCCCTACCTCTACATTCTCTGCAAAGATCAACTTTATAGGAGAGTGGTTGCTAATGAGGAGATTGATGGGATCCTTACACAGTGTCATGGATCATCTTATGGAGGCCACTTTGCTACCTTCAAGACTGTTGCTAAGGTGTTACAAGCTGGATTCTGGTGGCCACACATGTTCAAGGACACACAAGACTTTGTTTCAAGGTGTGATTCATGCCAAAGGAGGGGAAACATCACCAAGAGGAATGAGATGCCTCAGAATCCAATCCTTGAAGTTGAAGTGTTTGATGTGTGGGGTATTGACTTCATGGGGCCATTTCCATCATCACATGGCAACAAGTACATCCTGGTAGCTGTTGATTATGTCTCAAAATGGGTGGAAGCTATTGCAAGTCCCACCAATGATGCAAGAGTGGTAATCAAGATGTTCAAGAGCACCATCTTTCCAAGGTTCGGAGTTCCAAGAGTTGTAATCAGTGATGGAGGGTCTCATTTCATCAACAAACTGCTTGAGGGACTTCTCAGGAAGAACGGTGTTAAGCACAAGGTTGCAACTCCTTACCATCCTCAAACAAGTGGTCAAGTTGAGATTTCTAACAGAGAGATCAAGTCCATTCTGGAGAAGATTGTGGGGATTACAAGGAAGGATTGGTCAGTTAAGCTTGATGATGCGCTTTGGGCTTACAGGACAGCTTACAAGACACCTCTGGGGACCACACCTTTCAACCTATTGTACGGGAAAGCTTGCCATCTACCAGTGGAGCTTGAGTACAAGGCACTTTGGGCAGTAAAGTTGCTGAACTTTGACATCAAGAGTGCCAAGGAGAAAAGGCTTTTTCAGCTACATGAGCTTGATGAGATAAGAATGGATGCCTTCGAAAACTCAAGGATCTACAAGGAGAAGACTAAATCTTTCCATGACAAGAATATCCTAAAGAGAGAGTTTAAAGAAGGAGATCAAGTTCTTCTCTACAACTCAAGACTGAAGTTGTTTCCAGGAAAGCTTAAGTCAAGGTGGTCCGGCCCTTTCAAGGTCAAAGAGGTTAAGCCATATGGAGCAATAGTTTTGTGGAGTACTGATGGAAGAGACTTCACAGTCAATGGGCAAAGGGTTAAGCTCTACATGGCTGATGCACCTGAGGAAGATGGAGTTTCAACTCCACTGTCTGATCCTACCCCAGCCTAGTCCAAAAGGAGGCAAAGTCAAGCTAGAGACTTAAAACAAGCTCACTTGGGAGGAAGTCCCATGCGTATCCTTGTACATATTGCATTGGTATTTTCATTTTCATCATATTTCATAAAAAAAAAAGAAGGGAAAGTGTTGAAGTATTGTTCAGGTGGTTCATCGATCCGGTCAAGGCAAGGACTCGAGCGTGGGAGTGAGGTTCCGCAGCGACGCCACGAGGTCGCTCCAGCTGGGAGCGACGTGATCAGAGCGACTGGTCCAAGTCGCTCGCATATTCGGTGTCCAGAGCTCGAGAGTCAATCTGGGAGCGACGTCTCGCAGCGACCACGTGAGGTCGCTTGCGTTTCTGTCGCTGGGAGCGACGTGATCAGAGCGACTCGGCTAATTCGCTCGCATTTTCTGTCTCCGAGGCTCGAGAATCGCTCTCGGAGCGACGTCTCGCAGCGACCACGTGAGGTCGCTCGCGTTTTCTGTCGCTGGGAGCGACGTGACGCAGCGACCACGTGAGGTCGCTCGCGTTTACTGCGACACGGAGCGACCCATCAGAGCGACCACTCCAGGTCGCTCCCGAGCCGGTCCAGGTAAGTCCCTCTTCGATTTTGTCCGGTTTAATTCGAGTTAACCAGCCCTAAACCTAACCGGACGACCCTAGAACTACCCATACCCACGACCTTCATCTCTTTCACTCTCCCTTCCTCTCACAAACACTCATACTCTCTCAAACAAACCCACACCAAAAATCTCCTAACTTTCTCAATTCTCACCCAAATCTCCTAGTTCTTGTTTCTAAATCTAAGCTTTCGCCCCAACAGTCTATTCCTCACCACCCATTCCCCATTTCCTTCCATCCAAAGCAAGGTATTGTGTTTTTAAATTCAAATTCGTAGGTCCATGAACCCTAGAATTTGAAAATCGAAATTTGGTCATTTTCTTGCTTGATTGTGGTAAAATAGACTAGGGAAAGCTTATATATCAAGTTGGGTTGTTGAATTGATGGTGGAACTGAGCTTAATTTGAACTTTGGCAAAATTAGGGTTCATGGATTTGGGGCTTTTCGAAATTGATCCTAATTGAGTGTGTTAGTGGGTGAGTTAGTATGTTAAGGTGTTGAAAGGTTTGATTAGAGAACCCTCTCATTCTAGAATTACTTTGATTATTGAATTTTACTTGTCTTGTAATTTTCACATGATGAAAAGATTGAGAATTGTGATTCTTTACGTTGCTTCTTGAAGTTTACATTTGCAAAGTCAATCGACTTATCCCTTTCCAAGTTTTGTATTTCTCAGGTACAATGGTTAAGAAAACTAAAGGAAAGTCGGATGCTGAGAGGCAAGAACCTGAAAGTCAAGAGTCTTCGTTGAGAGGAAAGGCTTTAGCCTCGGAATGAGCTGGTTCTGGGACACAAAGACTTCTCGACAGAAAACCGTGGCTGCAAAGAAGGCAAAGGAGCAAGAGAAGAGGGCAGGAAGAGTATAGCAGTTGCCACAGATGAGGAGAGTGGCGATGAAAGTGCAGATGAGCAGGCTCCTACAAAGAGGGCCAAGATGTCCCAGAGGAAAGAGGTTGCTGAGGATAGAGACATGGCAAAAACTCCATCTGAGGAAGAACTGTATCACCATTTGTTGAATGGGGTAACTTGGACTCCGACCAGATTCGCTGACCTTGATTTGCTGAAGGAGGTGGGTCTCGATTCTGATATTGAGGCAATGCTGGGGCACCTGAAGATGCCCAAACTCCTCACCATGGCCTACCCCACCTACCGGGATGTCTCCTGTCAGTTCTTGTCTTCCCTTGAGGTCACTTACCATGACGATCCGCACGTGAGGCAAGGATGGGGAAAAATAAAGTTCAAGGTCAATGGGAGAGAGTACAACATGAACTTCAAAGACATTGGGAGAGTCATGGGTTTCCAAGACTTGGCAGACTACTCCCTTCCCAAGTGTGAAAACCTCCCCACTCAGCTTTGGAAGTTAATCACTGGAAACAAGCACTCTACCGGGGCTGACAAGAACTCACATATCCGGCACCCGTCTGTACGCTACCTCCATAGGATGCTCGTCCATGCATTCTACCCGCGGAAGCAAGCTGGTAGTGTCACCGAGGAAGACATGCGACTGCTCTGCCCAGCTATCCGCCCCTACGCCCCACCTGGAACGTTGCCCCTTTCAAGCAACGACATCTATGCTTCCTTCGGGATGGTCAGCTTCTTCGTGAATCGTCTCGAGCACTACAGAGACTGGGCATGGTACACAACTGATTCGCAACCAAAGGTTGGGATAGGCGAGATGATCACACCACTGCTCCAATTTCTGAATGTTCCCTTGGGAAAAGACGCAGCAGGGCCTAAGTTCATCGATGGCACTTACTTGAGGATTGCCACCTATTTCAGTGGGATGTATGGGAAGGACTACGTCTACCACTACTACTTGCAGGGCAAGCCGGCCGAAGTGGTTCTTCCAAACCAGAGACTGACGAGCTTAGAGAGACCTGGAGCTATCAGCTTCAACTTATCCCAAGAAGACTTTCTTGGAGAACACGGGTCTCTCGGTCCCATTGCTGCACCAAGGAAAAGGAGTGTTCCGACGAGACACGACTTCACAGAACCTCCTAGGGAAGAATCTGTACCCATCTATGGACCTCCACGCTACTACTTCAAGCCACATGATGGAGTCCTTCCCCCTGGTGCGCTTCGTGATGCTCATGACCACATTAGCCGACTTCAGCGATGGAACAAGGCACAAGACAGAACAATCGAAAAGCTGAAGGACAAGTGCAAGGCGCTGAGCAAGACGGTGAAGAAGCAAGCAAAGACTTCAGCCAAGTTCATGAAGAAGGTGGCCGATGTTTTGACCAGAGGAGGAATAGCTGGATGTAGCTCAGCGGACTTCGCCTTCGCGAACACATCAGTCCCCCAGCCCCCACCTCACCCCACTGATCTTGGTTTCCCACTCACTGATAGACAGCTCCAGCGACAATGGAGAAACCCACCCACTCAGCCTTCCGCCTCTGGAAACAAGTCTCCATCCCTAGCCTCTTCAGAAAGTGAAGCTGAGATTGAAGAAGTTCAGAGCCAACAATGGTATGGAGACTACAGCTCAGGACATGGAGGTTACTACACCACGTTCCCTCCGGACGACGATGATGCTGGGGCATCTGCCCCCACTTACTATCCTTGAAGGTACTTCTCTACTTTCCCCTGTATATACCATTTCGTTTTTGCATATTAGTTTTCTCTTTTTGGGTATCTCTCTCTCCTTGACAACACAGAGACTGTGTCATTTAAGTTTGGGGGAGGTACCAAGTATTTGATCATGTTTGCTTTGATGTTGTTTCATTGAGTCATGCATTGCATATCTATTTGCATATAAAAAAAAAAAATCATTTAGTTTGCATCATTTGCATTTCTAGGAGAGTCTAGAGCATATAGGTTGCATTCACTTGCATTGGGAGCAATGATTTTAAATGCCTTGTAAAGAACACTACTTTGCACCTGAGTAGCTTATGCACCTCTCAAAAGGACTTGTATGCTTCGAGCCTTGAAAACTCTTCATGAAACTTGTTGATTGCTGAAACTCAGTCTTTGAAGCCAACTACAACCTTATTTGAACTGAACGAACTTAATGCATCTTGCTCATGGTCCCTTGTGTACTGAATCATGGATATACACACTTGAGTTGTCACATCCTTTATGCCAATCTTTTTGACAACCTCTAGTGGTAGACCTCTCCCCAAAATCCCTTCCTCTGTTTAAGCCTTCATTGATTGATGAGTGAGGCCTTTTTCGGAAAGTCTTACATGCACATAATGTTGAGAGTATCGGGAACGACAATGCTTGATCTTCATTCTTGCTAGATTAGGCACATTATTGTCTAGCCATAGGATGGGGGTGAGTGTTGTGAAGTTTGATTTGGAATATGAGAAAGTTGAAGGAAAAGAGTGAACTCTTGTGTTTAATTGACTAGTCTTTATGGAATAAGTAGAGAAACTTCTAGCTCGATTTGTGAAAAGTCTTGGCCCCCAAACAAAAACAAAAAAAAAATAGAAAAATAGAAGAAAAGAATAAAAAAAAAAAAAAAAAAAAAAAGGGGGCTAGCAAAGTTGTTTAGAGCTAAGATTTGTTTAGAAGTTAAGAAAATCCTTTATAGATTTCAAAGAAAAAGAGTTTTATGTGCAAAGTGTTCTTGGGGTCTTTTGGTGAGAGATGGGAGTTGGGTTTGACATTATGAAGTGATTGTGTAACTTGTATATTTGGGAAAAGGGTAGAACAATGGAGATTGAGCATTGTATGCATGAGTTGGTCCCTTTCTTAGATATATTATGTGCAATGTCAAGGCTACTCGTTTTGAGAGTAAACCACTTTAAAAGATCATGGATTTCGAACCTCTTGACCCACTTGAATAAAAGTCTTCCCTTACTCAACCAAATGAATTGGACCAATTAACCATTTGCAAGAATTCACTTGATGTTTTATGCTTAATGAATGTGAGAGTTGGTTGATTTGAATGTGTGGATGCTTGATGATGAGTATAAGGGCAAAAAGAGTTGAGATAGGCCTAGAGAAGCTAGAGTGTAATAAGAGAGTGTGCTCATGTTAGATTAGATGTTGAATCGAGTGCTAGTTGTGTTTCTTTTGGCTATGAGCTCCCACCTTCAAACCTCTCTCCCTATGAGTTCTAGAAAGTTCACTTGTGGACAAGTAAAAGAACAAGTTTGGGGGAGTTGATATCTTGTATATTTCCATTGTCTTATCCATTCACCCATGTGCATTTTGAACATATAGACTAGGATTTAGCCATGTTTAGGTTGCATTTTGCATACATGAGTCCTTATCAGGTATTGGAGTACCACATTGAGTTCTTGGAGACATTTGGATGCATTTGGAGCTCAAAAGAGGTGATAAAGGTGATCATTGGACGAGCAGTGCATGGGAGCGACCTCACTGGAGCGACACCGTGAAGTCGCTGTGACACCCTTTCAGAGCGACTTGACCGGAGCGACACAGCGAGGTCGCTCGCGTCTCCATCACCCGGAGCGACGTGACTGGAGCGACACAGCGAGGTCGCTCGCGTCTCCATCACCCGGAGCGACGTGATCGGAGCGACACAGCGAGGTCGCTTGTGAAGAGCGACCCAGAGCGACGTCTCGCAGCGACCCCTCCAGGTCGCTCCCGAAGCCTGGAGCGACCTCTCGGAGCGACTACTAGAGGTCGCTGCGCGCCTTCTGTTTGCTCGAATTCATTCCTAGTCAAGGGCCTTTTGGTCATTTCATTATGCACGTTTTTTACTTCTGAAAACCTATGTCTTAAGTACTTTTTGGCAGCCACCAGACGTATTATCTTTGTTCTAAGAAAAAACCTTTGGAAAGTTCATCTCTTGAATCATCTCTGTTCATCTAGTTATTGCAATTCTGTGTTTTCCAATTCGTTGTTGTATCCCTCTGTATGATTAATCTGAAATCCAAAATGGGTTTAAGAGGAATCATGAAGGGTAGTGAGTAATCACCATTTGAATTCATGGGTTAGGAAGATTAAGGGTGATTAGGTTAGAGCTAGGATGTTTTAGAGTAGATCATTCCAAAACCTTGCTAGTAGAGTAATCATAATGCATCTTCTGAGTTAGCTTCTCAAAAGTTAATCTTTAGGCATTTCCCACCCAAAAGGTGTTCGATGAAATGCCTGAAACAACTCTTCTAAGCTCTTAGCATATTTTGCCAAAGACATTTGTTGTTAAAAGTGCTAAGATAGCCTTAGACCAGTTAGTAATGATTGCTTCCATATTATTCAACCGAAGACATTTGTTGTTTGAAATGTGTTAGTAAATGAACATTCAACTTGACATAGAGTTTGTTTAGAATCGTGTCTAAGCTTAAGGTTGATAGTTTGATTGTTCGTTTGCCAAGTTCGAAACTTGATCACCCAAGGTCTAATTCCTATGCCCATGAGTTCTCATTTCCTTAATTAAGAAAGTCAACTCATTTACCGTTTTTATTATTCTGAAACTGCATTAGTAATAATCATTAGTTTAGAAAACCTTTAAAATCATCGGTTGCACTTAGATTAATTAAGTACTTGCATTCTCAGTGCTTGAAATCCCTTAGAATTAGTTCGACAATCATTTATACTACAACATTTGTTTTAGGAGCCTTGAAAGCTCCTAATATCAATAGAAAATCTAGCAAACAGCAGCAGCACCAAGAACACTGACTTTAAGAGGAAGAAGTCTGTTGCATCCCTAGGGAAAGAGCAGATGGACGAAGTTAGAGAAAAGTTAGATGTGGTTCATGAGCTTCTTAGGAAGCAGGTCTGCTCAGTTGAAGGAGAAGTAGCTGTAGACATGGAAGGAGAAGAAGATGTGAACTACATTGGAGGTACTGGATTTCAGAGGTCTGGAAACCAGGGTGGAAACAGAAACTTCTATGGCAATGGTCAGAGGAGTAACCAGAGTTCACAGTTCCAAAAACCTTTCAGCAACAACATCAGAGGCTATGAAAACTCATTTTACCAGAATCCACTACCACAGACTCAGGAAAGCAAGATTGAAGCAATGCTTGACAGAGTTCTGGAAGGACAGCAAGAATTCGCTGTGGACTTCAATGGGAAGATAGATTCTGCCTACAACAGTCTGAACATGAGAATTGAAACCTTAGGGACTCAGGTGAGGAAGCTTGAAATGCAAGTGGTTCCGACTAAAGACACTGTAAAGAGACAAGAAGCCTTGGCTAGAGAGGCAGGAGTTGAGAAAGCAAAACACCACGTAAATGCCATCATAGATGATGATTTCTGGTAAGTAGTGAAGCATGAGAAGCTTGGATAAGGAGACTTCGAAGTTGAAAGCTCCATGAGTTTCGGCGGATCACTTTGGTGTCGACTAATGTCAATGGATGCACATCGCTCGACAGACCATGACGAAGATCGATCGACGTCATCTGCTAAATCGACTGCGGAGTGTAGTGCAGTTCGGATCATGACTAATGAGGAATTCGCAGAAAAACATCCTCACCCACCCTCCCCTTTCTACGTCAAAATCGATCGACGGCATGAGCCAGCAGTCGACCGACAGAGAGAGACTGATATCGAACGACCCCCCTCACCTCCCATCGATTGACGGGCACCTCTCACCTACCGAGTGCGATTACCATCAATTGATAGTGACCGAATCAATGCACTCAGACCACCACCT
Organism: Brassica napus; assembly: GCF_020379485.1. NCBI lineage: Eukaryota > Viridiplantae > Streptophyta > Magnoliopsida > Brassicales > Brassicaceae > Brassica > Brassica napus. The sequence goes on from NC_063449.1 coordinate 21,564,458, forward strand.
AAACCTTTAGCAAACCCACCAGAACCTACAACCAACCCTTCAGACACTACACCAGAGCCTATGAAAGTTGATGAGGCAACTGAAGGAAGAAGGTTAAGGAAAAGAAAGGAGAAGATTCCTAAGAACCTTAAGAGGGAAGCTAATGAGAAGGAGATGGATGGTTTCACTAAGAGAGTCCTCAGAATCCCAGTGGAGAAACCTTTTGATGAAGTTTATTACACACACCGGTTGTGGATGTACTTTAGAGAGACTAAGGAGACTGAGGAGGACATTAGGAGAATGTTTCATCATGTCAGGGAAAGGATGAAACTAAGGATCACATTGAAGAAGAAGAGTGATCCTAGGAAGCTCGCAATACCATGTGTGGTGAAGGGTATTGAATTTCCCCATGCACTTTGTGACACATGAGCATTAGTCAGCATACTACCTAAGGTTATGGCAGACCAGCTGGGTCTGAAAATAGAGCCTTCATCAGAATCTTTTACCTTCGTGGACCTTTCAGAAAGAAGCTCAGGAGGCATCATAAGAGACCTTGAGGTACAAATTGGTAATGCCCTTGTCACAGTAGATTTTCATGTCCTGGACATCGAGCTTAACTGGAACTCTTCACTTCTGCTTGGAAGAGCTTTCCTGGCTACAGTAGGAGCTGTATATGACATGAACACCAACAGATTGTGTTAGACACTGATAAATCCAGACGTCCACTATGACCTAGTTCGAGTTGTGAGACAACAGGTCAACCTCGTGGAGCTTGGAAATGATCTTGGCTACATTGCAGCATGCCATTGTGAAACAGAGTAATCGGAATCGATCGACACTCACACTACTTCATCGTTCGATTCCAATGAGTCACCGACGACTGATGAACACTATCCCACGTCGCACGACGGGAATCAACCGGTAGACCACTTCACATTACCAGATCAGTGTTATACAGACGTTGCCTTTCAACAACCCAACAAAAGAGGATGTGATGACTATTCAATAGACAGTTGGGCAGACAGTGGATTCCATGAAAGTTATGCAGTAGAGACTGTAATTCCTTCATCCAATGAGGATCCTACTGAGGAGTACGATGAGGATTACTGGAAGGAAAGAGCTATAGAGATTGCTATGCAGGATGAAAGATATTCAAGCCATTCCTTCAACAACACGTCTCCACCATCGATTGACAGAGTCTACTCAGCATCGGTCGATACCCACCCTAATCCAGCAAAATGATCTTATGCATCGATCGATACCACACCAGGTAAATCGATCGATATTAAAGCCGCCGCCTTTGAAAAGGAAAAAGGGAATATTCCAATTCCAAGTAGGTTTACCAATACCTATATAAGGAGTTTTGCACCCCAGATTACTTCTCACGACACCATAGCAAAAAAGATGAATGCTCCCACAAACAAATCAGAAGGAACATCAAGGAAGAGCATTCGATCCAAAAACCCTAATTCAGCAGACAAACGTCTACCATCGATCGATACTCCAGTATCAACATCGATCGATTCTCATTGTAAACCTAAACTTTCTTTGTTTACTAAGAAGAATATGAGTATTGACTACGGTTTTCTAACTCCTGATGAATTTGGTATTTTCAGGGACCCAGATGGCCATGCAAGAGCTATGGATGGGAGAATTCTACAAGTATCCAGAGAGGACATAGCAGATATTCTTCAGTTGGCCAATGGACCAGACAACTTGTTTATGCAGCAACGCAGCATTCTAGACAACATCCCAGCTGTTCCAGACGAACATCCAAGGGCCGACACAACAGAAATTTGTTCACACCAATCGTGCCAACCAGTAGGCCAAACATCGATCGACAAGGATGCTCATACATCGCTCGACAAGGCACGTTCACCATCGATCGACAGACGTTACGAATGTGGACGTCGCGCTTATGACATCTATGGAGCCAGAAAGTTCAGATGGGAACAGAAGGACCAATATGGTGTCTACAGAGATGAGTCTGGATATGCAAGGAGCGTAACTGGTGAGATGATCCCTGTTACCAAGGACAACATCAGAAAAATTCTTGAGAGAGCATCCCTATTTGAGGAGATTCGCATATGTCTTCCAGAACATCCCACTTCTTTCACACCTACAAAACTGGCACCAAAGATCTACACCAAGGATGAGATTAATGAGATGGTGACTGGTATTTGTGGAGCTCAGGAAAAACTAGGAGATGAACTCAAGACATTGGTAGATGATACTTATCAACCTTTGGACAGAGGTTACAATGAGCTTTTCAGAAGTATGGCAGATATGAGGACAGAGATTGAGAGTATACAGCACATTCTTGAGAAAGAAGCTACGACATCACCATCGATCGACGCCAACAAAGCAACATCGATCAACGTCAAGCCACAGACATCCAAGATTCCTGCAGAACCGGAAATTTTGGCAGAGAAGAAGGATGAATGGGAGATCGCATACATCAACAAGAAGATTAACGACGTATACAACCCTCTCAACAACAACGTGGACTGGTTAAGCACGAGAATTGATCTGCTACAGCAAGATTTGGACACCATTCGCAAGAAGGACCAACAACCAGCCACATCGATCGATATCTGCAACATCACATCGATCGACAGCAAGTTCGCAGCCATGGAAGATAGGTTACAAACATACGAGGATATGCACGACCGTTTCACCTCACCTATCATGCGATACTTGGACACCTTGTCTACACAGATGATGAATGTCAAGAGGGACATTGGCACGCTTAATGATCAACATGATTTTCAGGAAGAATGTTCAACATTGACCGATAGGTTCCGCAGGGCATCGCTCGACGTCAAGAAACCTACAGAACATCTTCCCTACACAGCAGCAGAAGTTGATCACATACGACAATCGATGTATACCGATGCACATCGATCGATTCCCACTCCGGTCAGGTTTATCTTCCTAACTTGTTACATTGAGTACTTATGATTTAGTTTCCACCATAACTCCGACTGTGTTACACTGGGACAATGTAATTTAAGTCTGGGGGGAGGTTTACTGATATAATTTATTCTGATTCTTATAAAAAAAATTTTAATAAATTATGCTTAGCTATGTGAAAGGGACAATGATCTTATTATTAATTTATACTTGAATGTCTAACCACTCTTTAGCACCATTCTAGATTTACTGATTGCAGATAGTACTAAAGATGCTAAAGTGGATCAACCTGTCAACTATACACACTTGCCTTGATTGTTTGAAGGGACCAAAGATGACCTCTAATACTAAACCTGACGTAATCGCTTGTCTTGGGGCTTGGTATACATGGGATCGGATTCTTCAGACAAGTCTGGAAGGTAACGCCTTGTGTAGATTCATTTATCACATTTCCTCTCTCTATTTCGACCCTAGAGTAGTTAGTTATCTAAAAAAAAAAAAAAATCCAAAATTTATTACTTAATTAGGACTTAGGATTTAGTTAGGAGGAATCTGAACAAGACTTGGTGGCTAAAACCATTAAGACTTGATTCATAAAGATCCCAGTAAAAGAATTCGAACGGGACTTGGAGGCGGCAATCTTCAAGGCTCGCTTCACAAAGAATTCTTGGATATAAGTCAAAAAGAAGTGAACAGGGCTTGGTGGCAGCCACCATTAAGTCTTGAGTCATGGAAGCCTGTCCAATCTTGGTCACTGATCTTGCAATATAAGCAGACTTTGACTCAAGAAAGAAATTAGAGAGAGAGAATTTAGGAACTAACTTTTACCTGTAGTTCCACATACTTGTCTGAAAATCCTTGCATCCTGTGATCGATACTCCCAAGGTAAAACATTCACTTTTATATTTATGCTAAGAAATGAGGTTAGTAGAGGGGAATGTCAGACAGGATTTTCTGAGTTGTAGACTAGTTGAATTTGGTTGCTAAGCTAGGATAATGCATAATGTGCTTTTGTGATTAGGACTTTTTAGATGTGGTTTGCGAAATTGTAGAGGTGATGATTTCTGTGTTTTAAATCTATAAGTCCCTGCTGTTTTCAAACCTCTTTCAGAGAGACTGCCTGTTTTTTTTGCTTGAGGACAAGCAAAATGGTAAGTCTGAGGGAGTTGATATACCATGTATTTGACCCATTTTCATCCATGGTATATAAGTGTTTTACTATCTATATATTATATATTCTATCCTATTAGGTATGTTTTCAGGTTCAGGATTATCTTGGAGTAAAGTGATGATTATGGAGCATTTAGGAGCTTAAAAGAGATTTCATCCGAGCTGACCATTAGAGGTCGATACGAAGAAGAAGCAATCGTTTGATGCACATCCAGTGTCGTCGATCGATACAGAAGAGAAGCCTCGACGATTGAAGATTATGATCGATCGATGTACATCTTGTACCATCGATCGATGTCGAGACGCGAGATGCGCGACTTGGTTCCAGCTGACTTTAAACCCAAGGCTTCACCAAATTACAAGATTACCCCTGACGAGTTTTTAACCTAATAGTTATATACTTGCCTAAGTGTTAGGAGGCAAGAGAGTTTTTGGCCACCATTGTATTCTTATTTTCAGCAGAGAGTTTTAGAAGAGAAAATCATAGAGAGATTTGTGATTGGAACTCCATTGATTCATCTATTCTATTCTATGCAGTTTTTATCTATATTTTGTGTCATGAATTGCTTAGCAATGTCTGAGTAGTTCACTTGTTAGATTCAGGGTTCAAATAGGTTAGAGGGATTAGCCCCAACTATAGATTTTCTAAGTTGTGATATTCATTGATTGATTGTTCATTAATGCTTGTGTTTAGCCTTGCTAACTAGAACATGAACCTAGGAATTAACCTGAGTCAAGCATCCTTGACCATCCTGTCCTGAATCTAATATGTCATGCTAGGACTGCTAGAGAGATGCTAACCGCTGATCTAGGAGACTAGTGAGCATTATCAACTTGCCCCTGGGGCTTAGCTAGAAGCATCGATCGATATTGTCTTCTGACAATCGATCGATATTGCGAAAGGTGTATCAATCGATATCCCTATAGGATCATCGATCGACACTTTCTTGTGATCAGAAGACGACAGTTGAGATCCAAGATCTAGTTAGTTAACCAGTGAAACATTGCCATCGTTGATCACTGTGATTAAGGAGTTGAGCTTTAATATATCATACATGCAACTGTTAGGCATCTATAGGATTATAATCTCCAACACCTGAATAGAAACTCTGCATCTAATATCTTCCAATAAGTTACACCCCCAATCATCTTGTTAGTCGAGCAATAGACTTGCTCAATTAGGATCGCTATTTACTTTTAAACAATAAAACAACAAACACTTAAAATTAATAATTTGACTAGATTTAATAGGTTCCCTAGCTCCTTGTGGATTCGATCCCTAAGTACTGCAACTGAACCTCTTATTTGAGAGAGTAATTCACTCCTTAGGGTAATTTGAGTGGTATCAGATAAGAATTTAATTCACTTATTTAAATCGTTTTAAAAATCGTTGATAAAAATTTGGGGTTTTAGTGATTTAAACCCCTAACTATTTTTAGATCGGATATATAACTCCCAACTAAAACTTTATGTTTTCAATCCCTCAACTATTACACTACAAGAAAACAACGGTATTCTGACGGACATTCCGACGGAAAATGAAATCCTCGGAATATACCGAGGAATTTCCGAGGAAATTCCGAGGAAACACAAAATTGGGGTTCCTCGGAATTTCCTCGGAATATACCGACGGAATTCCGAGGAAACCTCTGTCCGTCGGAATATTCCGAGGAAATTTCGAGGAACAATGTGTTCCTCGGAAAAAACCGATGAATTCCGAGGAAATATTATAGCCGTTGGAGAGCCGTTGGGGGATTTTACAAAATTCCGAGGAAATTCCAACGAACTAGCCTTTTCCGTCGTAATTCCGTCGGAATTTCCTCGGTATGTCGGCAGGATTTAAACTATAAATACAAGCACTCCTCTTCCTCTTCTTTCACTCCATATCTTCATCCTCCCTTTTACTCTATTTACACACGAATTTGATTCATAAAAAATATGTCTTCTTCAAATTATTTTCGTTCTTGGATCGATCGACCTCATTTGGATCCGAACACGAGATTGCTTACGGAAGAATACCAACGAGGTATAACCGAATTCATGGGGTTAGTTCACCGACAACGGAAGCAAAAACAGGTATGTTAAGATGTCCTTGCTCTAATTGTAAAAATAGAAAGGTTATTAAAGAGTGGGATGTTTGGACTCATCTATATTTGAGTGGGTTTACACGAAGTTACAAAATTTGGTATCATCATGGGGAAACTGATTATGAACATGGTAGTACTAGCGAACCTCAGCCAGCGGTTAGATTAGAAGAACCAATTAGAACGGATGTAGATTATGGTGTAGGTACTGAGCAGATGGTAAATGATCATTTTAGAGGGGAAGATTTACCCAATGCAGAAGCTAGGAGATTTTATGATATGTTGGATGCTGGAAAGCAACCATTGTACGAAGGTTGCAGAGATGGTCATTCAGCTTTATCATCTGCTACAAGATTGATGGGCATTAAAACAGATTATAATTTGGCTGAAGACTGTGTGGATGCGATTGCTGATTTTGTAAAAGGTATTCTACCCGAGGATAATGTAGCTCCTGGTTCATACTACGAGGTTCAGAAACTCGTAGCTGGTCTTGGTTTATCGTATCAGGTAATAGATGTATGCAGCGACAACTGCATGATTTATTGGAGGGCGGATGAACAGCGGGTTACATGCAAATTTTGTGGAAAGCCTCGTTATAAAGATACGAGTGGAAGAGTTCCAGTGCCATATAAAAGGATGTGGTATTTACCTTTGACGGAAAGGTTGCAGAGGTTGTATCTGTCTGAACGCACAGCGCAACCAATGAGATGGCATGCGGAGCACTCAACAGATGGTGAGATCAGACATCCTTCAGATGCAAAAGCGTGGAAGCATTTCCAATCAAAGTATCCCGACTTTGCGTATGAGAGAAGAAATGTCTACCTTGGATTATGTACTGATGGTTTCAGTCCGTTTGGCAAGAGTGGAAGACAGTATTCTCTATGGCCCGTCATTCTTACACCATACAACCTCCCCCAAACTTGTGCTTGCGACGAGAGTTTTTGTTTCTCTCGATTCTCGTTCCCGGACCAGAGCATCCTAAGAGATCACTTGATGTGTTTCTTCAGCCACTAATATATGAGTTGCAACAACTATGGGCTCAAGGTGCTGAAACATACGATGTTTCGTGTAAAGAAAACTTTCAAATGCGGGCAGTACTAATGTGGACAATAAGTGATTTTCCAGCATATGGTATGTTGTCTGGATGGACAACGCATGGAAGGCTATCATGTCCATATTGTCAAGATAACACTGATGCTTTCCAACTAAAACACGGAAGGAAAACGTGTTGGTTTGACTGTCACAGGAGATTCCTACCACCTGATCATCCATATCGTAGGAGTAGGAATTTGTTTACGAAGAACAAGAGGGTGTTTGACAGTCCACCTCCGGAAATTTGTGGGAAAGATTTGAAGATACAACTAAGAGATTTTGGTGCAGAAAGGACGCCAGAAGTCGGTGGACATGAGCGTTTTCCGGTAGATGCTGTTGGAGAACTACATAACTGGCACAAAAAAAGTATTTTCTGGGATCTGCCATACTGGGAGGATCATCTGCTAAGGCATAATTTAGATGTCATGCATATTGAGAAGAACTTTTTTGACAATCTCATGAACACGATCCTTAATGTTCAAGGTAAAACAAAGGATAATTTGAAGTCAAGACTGGATTTAGTCGATATATGTGCTCGTTCAGAACTTCATGTTGATGAGAATGGTAGGGCTCCTTTTCCCATATACCGACTTGATGCAGCGGGAAAAGATGCGTTCTTTGATTGGATTTCAAACGATGTGGAATTTCCAGACGGTTACGCATCAAATTTGCGTAACTGTATCGACAGAAAGGAAGGAAAGTTTACTGGCTTGAAAAGCCACGATTGCCATGTAATGATGCAGCGCCTCCTTCCGTTCGCCTTCAAGGAACTATTACCACGAAATGTTCATGAAGCAATTGCAGGGATAAGTGGTTTCTTCCGCGATTTATGCACGAGATCAGTGACTCTTGAAGGTATTGAAAATTTGAAGACTAACATAGCCGTGATTCAGTGCAACCTTGAGAAGATATTTCCTCCCTCATTTTTTGATGTTATGGAGCATCTTGTTATTCACCTGGCAAGAGAATTGGAACTTGGTGGTCCTGTGCAGTATAGATGGATGTATCTGTATGAGCGGTATATGTTCCATTTGAAGAAGATGGTGAAAAATTTAAGTAGGGTGGAAGGTTCTATAGTCGCACAGATGATCAATGAAGAAACTTCAAACTTTGCCGAGTACTACTTTCCAGCAGAAGTTCAGACCAAAAACAGAAGACCTGCTCGGCATGATGATAGAGGCGAACGGGCAACATATCATGTTACGGTTCCAGACATTTTCACAGACGTTGGACGACTTAGCGGAAAACCAAAGGACCGTCGACTTACTGAGCAGGAGCGCAGTCATTTGCAAACATATTTGCTCACCAACTGCGAAGACGTTCTTCAATATGAGAGGTAAATAAATGAGCTTACAAATTTTTATTTTAACAAGTTGAAATTTAAATCTTAATTAATTACATTATTGTCATCATATACAGGATTTTCATGGCAGAAAAGCGGTTCGAGTATAGATACGCCACAGAGGACGAACTAGAAGAAATGAAGCAGAGAGAATTTACTGGATGGATGTTTACTTATGTGAGTGCTTTAAACAAATTAAAATATATTTTATCACATATTTATACTAATTCACATTTATTGATATAATATATATATATGTGCTATTAATAGGTGTCTGCTGGTTTGGCCAGAGGTGAAACATTTGACGATTGGATACGTGAGATGGTCGTTGGACCAAACTTTGTTGTGAAGTCATATCCGAGATTTTGTACTCGAGGATATGCATTCACAACTCAGAAGAGGAGACGTTCGAGTACGACTTATGATGCTGGCGTTTGTTCTGCATCAGGAGATGATGTATACTACGGACACATACATGAGATTTTGGAAATCAAGTATTTGGGCATGGTTGGATTGCGCTGTACTGTTTTCTATTGTGATTGGCACGACAACACCCCAGATCGAGGTGTGAGAACAGATGCATTTGGTGTTACATCAGTAAATTCGAGGCGAAAGCTGCAATATTATGATCCTTTCATTCTTGCTTCTCAGGCCGATCAGGTAATTAAATGTTAATTATTCAGAATGATTCATCATCATGTGTATTAATTTATAATTTTTCTAAATGTTACAGGTTTGTTATATCAAGTACCCCCGGGTAAGGAACAGAGATGATCCATGGGTTACTGTTACAAGACTCAACCCGAGAGGCCAAGTTCAGGGAAGTTCTGAGCTGGAAGACCCACTACAACCAAGCACATCCGGCAACTTAAGTGCAGCAGAAGATTTAGCTGGAGTTGGCCTTGTAGTCGATTTAACCGACTTTGGAGAGGAAGCCGTCGTTCACGTAGAGGATGAACCAGTGATTGGAGAGTTTCACCAAGATCCAGATTCAGATTCATCTGGTGATGATGACTCGGAAACAGGCTACCATTGAACTTATTATTCTTTTTTTTTTTTAAGAAATACCTCTTTCCTCGGATAATAGTTATTTGGTTTATCTAGCAAGGCAAAGCTGAATACGAATTAAAAACTACTCAAAACAAAACCAAATAAAAAAGAAACCAAAGTAAAAGAAATACGAACTCATAATTAAGAAACCCAAAAAAAAACTCAGTTCAAAATTAACAGAAAATAAGACCATAAAACGTTAGAATAGAAAAGAAAATAAAATAGCCGGTGATAGCTCCTACTCCTCGTCTCCTGCTCCAGATGTTCCTGCATCGTTGGGTCTCTTGGACCTCTTTCTTACCCTGTGTGTACCACTCGAACCCGAACCAGAGCTGGATGGAGAGTTGTCCCGATGAACTACATCATCCTTTTGGCAACGACACGGCCTGATACGTGAAATGGCAGCCCAGATCTTGTGTAGCATGTCGTTGTTTGTCTTTATGCTCTGATCTCTCCAATGTTGTTGCTGGCGCGAAGTGGCGTTCGGTGGAAGCTCTTGCAGCTTGTACTGGCTGGAGTCTGATGGGAGTAGCTGATGGGGTTGTGAATCATCTGGAATGGCTTGTGCAGCCTCATCTTCTCCTTCTTCATCAACCACGCCCTTGCCTTTGGTCTGATATTTTGGCGTGAAGAAGGATGGCTTGTCTACTAGTGCGGTAGCAGGGGGTAGGAACTCAACTGCAGCCTCTGAAAGTAGAGAAGTCAGACCGATCTGAGGCAGGTGGCAGTAGAGTGTTTTCTTCGCTCGGTCCTGGAATACGTAGACGTAAGGACCATCCCGATGGATCCTCGAGTGGGGACCAGCTATGAACTCCTTACTTACTAGAGAAATGACATCCAGGTAGTTCCAAGCAATGTTGTTCGATCTGTCCAGTGCTACCTGCTGGTTCTTGCAGTCTACACCCACATGTCTAAGGATCCGAGTAATCACTGCACCAAATCCACATGCATTGCTCTTGGATTTGGTTACTTTCCCCTTGTATCCTGCTAAGTTTGCGGCCAGCACCGCTCCCATGTTGAAGGCAGTAGCAGGTGGGAATGTAGAGTTTCCAAATGCCGGTAGCAAATGCCTCACACCTTGGTACAGGAGGCACAACTCCCATTGCGTGACTGATGCGGCTGTGGTTGTCCCGTATAGCAATGAGCCAATGAGGCGTGTGGCATATCTCAGTACTGGGCTCCGGATAAGTGACTCCTTTGCCTGAGAAGATCTATAAACCCCTGTGCCAATCGTTTCCCAGAAGTTCAACAGCTCTGAAGTCCAATAAAGACCAGATGTCCTCTCCCCTGCACTCAATCCAAATAGTCCGCAGAGGTCTGTGAAAGATACCTCATAGTATACTTTCTGCACTACGAATGCCAGAAAACCTTCCTGATGGCTATCATCGGGACGGGTGACGTATGCGGATGCTATGAACTGGCGTACCAACTCCGGATAAGTGGGTTCGTTGAGGTTGCATAGTTGGCCTAGACCCATGTTCTGGAACAGTCCTTCAATGTCTGCTTGGATTCCCAATATTGTCATCGTCTCAGGACATGCTAGTTGTGTAGCCGGAACGGCTACCTTCTTCATGTTGTTGTAGTGGGTGGTATCAGACTTATCCCACTTCTTGTGTGTTCTTCTTTGCTGACATTTTCGTGCGCTTCATTCTCTACAAAATAGAATCATTGCTCTCAACATGGTTATAATCAATTAAGAACTCAAAGCAACATGAAAATGAAAAGCGAAATCGAGTTGTGATAAAAAAAAAACCAAATTGAAAAAAATTCTCAATCCCTAAATCATCTCAAATCCTGTTCCAAACTCGTTGATCACAGACAATTGTGTTCTATTCCATGTTTAAACATCTGTTTCATGCATATTTGATCAAGGAATCAACACGGAAATAAGAAATTCACAAAACCCAAAAAATTGCTCAAGAACACGATTTCAGAATGTGGAGATTCGCGGAGTATACCTGTCTTAGGGTGAAGACGAGTGTAGGAATCAGGTAGAGCTCGAAAAATCAAGTGGAATGGAGCCCAAAATTGTTCAAATCGGATTATTATAGAGAGAGAAAGGGGGGGGGCGAATTATAGGGGAAATCGGAGAGGATGAGAGTTCTAAGGCTTAGATCCAGAAAAGGTAGGGTTTTGCCTTATAATTCTGTTTTCCGAACACGCATCGATCGATGCGTTTTTGTTCTATAACGCATCGATCGATCACAATCTTACGGCCAGGTCCATCTTTGTAATCGATCGATGCGTTTTTGTTCAGAAACGCATCGATCGATGCGTTTTTAAAAAAACATACAAGATTTTCCGAGGACATTCCGAGGAACAATTGAGATTCTCGATCGATCGATGGGTTACTCTCATCGATCGATCACAATCTTACGGCCCGGTCCATCTTAGTAATCGATCGATTCGTTTTTATTCAAAAACGCATCGATCGATGCGTTTTTAAAAAAACATACAAGATTTTCCGAGGACATTCCGAGGAACAATTGAGATTCTCGATCGATCGATTGGTTACTCTCATCGATCGATCACAATCTTACGGCCCGGTCCATCTTAGTAATCGATCGATTCGTTTTTATTCAAAAACGCATCGATCGATGCGTTTTTAAAAAAACATACAAGATTTTCCGAGGACATTCCGAGAGATTCTCGATCGATCGATTCGTTTTTATTCAAAAACGCATCGATCGATGCGTTTTTTTAAAAAAAATTACGTTTTGAAACCCCAAACACTAGGTCCTCGGAATTTCCTCAGAATATTCCGAGGAAGAAGAGGGTTTCCTCGGAGTTCGCTCGGAATAATCCGAGGAAATTCCGAGGAAATAGGGTTTTTAAACCGAAAACAACGTTTTGCCGTTTGAATAACACCTATATAACCCTTATTAAGTGTCTTACGTTCATTATGAAGTCAAAAATTTGTTCCTTACCGTATAATTAACACTTTTCCGATTGTATGAACGAAATCTCGCAACATAAGACAAACACTTATACCTTTTAATGAACGGTAAAGGGAATACTTTCAATTAGTTTTGAATTTTTTTATTTCATGGTTTATGCTCATCTATACAAAGAATCCTCAATGGTATGCATTACAATTGTATAAGAAATGAAATACGGCAAAAAAAATTGATGTTTTGAAACCCCAAACACTAGTTCCTCGGTATTTCCTCGGAATTTCCTCGGAATATTTTCATTTTACCGGGCAAATATTTCGTGAAAGTTGAAATTAGAATTCCGACGGAATTCCGACGGATAATGTCCGTCGGACCCTAGGTTTTATAACCACGAGCCACTTCTTCTTCTCCATTTCTTTCTTTTTCCTCTGCGCGACTCCTCTCTTTTTTCTCCGGCGATTTCCCCCTGAAATCCGACGATATCTCCGGCGATCTCCCCCTTTTCTTACACAAATCATGTAAGGACCCTATCCCACTCTCTTAGGTTCTATTTGTTAGGTTTTTGTGTAGTTTTGATAGATTTTTGTTAAGGTGATTGGTTAGGATTGTGATTTGGTTGTATAATAGGTTTAGAATTGTGGATGTATAATAGGTTTAGAATTGTGATTTGGTTGAATGATTTGTTTTGTTGAATTGATTTAGAATTTTTTTATAATTTTTTTTTTTTGTATTTATAAAATCGATTTTTGTATATAAAATCGATTTTTGTATTTTACAAAACGATTTTTCTATATAAATTCGATTTTTTGGACTTTACAAAAAAAATTTCTATATAAATTCGATTTTTTGGATTTTACAAAACATTTTAAATATCTATAAAACTTTTTTTGTGATTAAAAACTATTATTTGGGATTTAAAAATATTTTTAATATATATATATTATTAAAACTATTTTTTTGTAATTATTAAACTATTTTTATTTATTACAACTATTTTTTGTTTATTAGAACTATTTTTATATATTTATTAAAATTTTAAATATATATAAATCTTTTTTTGTGATTAAATTATTTCGGATTTTTTTTTTAAAAAAAATTAATTTATATATTTCTGTATTTATTAAATATATTTTTTAATTTACAGGTCTCATGATGATCAGACCCGGCCTCGACAGCGTCGTGGTCGTGGTGGTACGGGGAGCCAGTCTCGGGATTCCAGCCATTTTCAGGATTCCCCTTCGCCCCACAGCTCCAACCATACATCTCCCTCTGCTGCACCCGCTCCTGCTCCTCTCGCTCCCGCTGCTGCATCCGCTCCTGTTCCTCCGGGTCCTCCGGGAGTGATGCGTGTTGCGGAGTTGGTTCAACAGCCCGGTCGTGACCATCTTCCGTATCTCACTCCGTATCCACATGGACGGGGTCAAACATGGTAATTAAACATTTTTTTTTCTTTAAATTTGGATTCATTATTAACCGTTTGTTCTTTTAATAAGGTTCAACCGATCCGGGAACGGGATCAGCGCATGGATCAACCGTATGATGTACTCGGCCCTCGACAGTGGACATCCGACTTTCACTCACTTCCCAACCGACAAGCAGGTTCTGTGGTTTCGTCAGTTTGCGGTAAGTATTCTAATTTTTTACTTATATTTTTAATCTTTAATATAAATTTTCTACTAATTGTGTTTTTTTTTCAGCAAGAGTTCAACTGGAATTCCGATGAGACGCTCTTTATCTATCACCACTTCGTCCATAAAGTAATGGACAACTATGGGAAGCAGATCCACGAGTGGAAGAAGAAGTGGGAAATCAATAAGGTTCGATTTAATTTATTAAACCATTTTTTAATTTATTAAACTATTTTTTAATTTATTAAACTTTTTCTTTTTTTTTTTATTAAAAGGTCCCAAAGTCGATGAACGACACGGTCTGGAAGGAGTTGTGTGCGCATTGGGATAAGGAAGAGACGAAAGAAACTTCTTCCACCAACTCCACCAACCGCAGGAGCGACCGTAAAGGGAAGGGCATCTACAAGCATAACTTGGGTGCTCAATCTATTGCCACTCTCGGAGATCGCATGGTAAGTTCAACCGCTTTTTCTTCAATTATTTGAGTTTCAGAATTTAAATTTATTGTGCATTTCTTCTAATTTCTAATGTTTCTTTAATTTATGTTTTTTTTCAAGGCGGAAGAAAATGATGGCGAGCCGGTTGATGATCTCGCCCTAATGAGGAGGGCGTATACCAACAAGAAGACCGGCCAGATTGATGACGGTCTTGTGAGGGACGTGGTCGACCTGGTCCAAACTCAGGTGGTAGACGAAGTGTCTCAGCTTCAAACCGAGGATGACGCTTCGACGGCTTCGACCAACTTGTCCCGGTTTCGAATCAACGAAATCGTTGAATCCGTAAGTTCTTTGTTTTTTAAAGTTCAATTCATTTATTTCTTGGTTTAAATTTCTAAATTTGGCTTTTTTCTATTCAGTCGGTTCCAAAGAAGAAGGGACGTTTGGTCGGTTTGGGTCGTCGCACCCGGTCGGTTCCCCCTTCTTCTGCACCACCGCCCTTTGTTGATCCAGAAGTACTTACGGCCCAGTTGAAGGACAAAGATGATCGTATATCTTTGTTGGAGACCCAGATGGCGGCTCAACAGGCGGGCTATGAGGCACAGAGGAGGCTGAACCAGCAAATGATGGAGATGATGCAGAGGATGTACCCGAACGAGGTGTTCCCGAACGTGCCAGACCCGTAGTTTTTTTTTTTCCACAAACTCGGAATGTTTTATTTTTATTTGTGAAACTTTGAATATTAATTAATATGATTTCAATTTTACTTTTAATTTCATATTTTCGAATTAAAATTTCAGAAATTTTATTTTTTTTAAATTATATTTTTAATTATATTTTTCACTAGATCGATCGATGCGTTGTTGTTCAAAAACGCATCGATCGATGCGTTTTTTAAAAACCGTTCGGGCTATACCGAGGGACAGGTTCCTCTGTTTATTTCGAGGAAACAGTTCCCTCGGAATATTCCGAGGGACAAGTTCCCTCGGAATATACCGAGGGAAAAGTTCCTCGGAATAACCGAGGAAAAGTCCGTCGGTATACTCCTATCGATCGATGTATATATGTCCAAACACGCATCGATCGATGAACTTCCGAGGAATTATACCGACGAAGTCCTCCCTCGGTAAATTCCGAGGATATTTCCGACAAACTGGTGATCCTCGGAATTTCCTCGGAAATTTATTTCCTCGGAATTCCGTCGGAAAATTCCGAGGGATTTCCGAGGAAAATATAAATTCCGAGGAATTATTTCCGACGGCGTGTGTCGTCGGTATGTCGTCGGAATAACGTTATTCCGACGAAATTCCGACGATTTTTTCCCTCAGAATCCCTGATGTTTTCTTGTAGTGTTAAGCCATTAATGTCGTTAACCCTGCGTAAACAGAGTCTTCTTTTCTGAACGGAGACTCGTTAAATTGAAACTCGGCATTTAATTTAACCAAAGTAACGACACAAGATGCTTAAAATGACACAAATGTTATCCAAAACATCATGATTTCTTTCTACCCAATTTTAAATCCCCTTACGCGACATAACTCAAAAAGAAATTCCCAAATCTGTAACCCTAACTGCGAAGAAACACTCTTGATTTTGAGAGTTTGGAGAAAAAGAATTAGGATTAGAAACAACAAAGCTTTTGGCTTATCTCACCTTCGATGTTTGTTGAAAAGGAAGAAGAGCCCTATATTTTTATTTGGGGGATGAATCATAGTTATATTGTCCTTTTCGACTGATAAAAAACTTTATGTTTTATATTAGTGATTTAAATCCCTAACTATTTTTAGATCGGATATAAAACTCCCAACTAAAACTGTATGTTTTCAAACCCTCAACTATTAAGCCATTAATGTCGTTAACCCTGCATAAACAGAGTCTTCTTTTTTTGAACGGAGACCCGTTAAATTGAAACTCAGAATTTAATTTAACCACAGTAACGACACGAGATGCTCAAAACGACACAAATGTTATCCAAAACATCATGATTTCTTTCTACCCAATTTTAAATCCCCTTACGCTACATAACTCAAAAAGCAATTTCTAAATCTGTAACCCTAACTGTGAAGAAACACTCTTGATTTTGAGAGTTTGGAGAAAAAGAATTATGATTAGAAACAACTAAGCTTTTGGCTTGTCTCACCTTCGATGTTTGTTGAAAAGGAAGAAGAGCCCTATATTTTTATTTGGGGATGAATCATAATTATATTTTCCGTTTCGACTGATAAAAAAAAGGTTTTAAGCATCTCGTGTCGGAGGGTTAACGGCATTAAAGGTATAATAATTGAGGGTTTGAAAAAGTAAAGTTTAAGTTGAAGGTTTTTCATCCGATCTAAAAACAATTGGAGGTTTAAATCACTAAAACCCCTATAAATTTAAGAAATATTTTTTTATATTTTTTTCAAGAATGTGAGAGACCTTACGCGACATAACTTAAAAAGATATTCCCAAATCTGTAACCCTAACTGCGAAGAAACACTCTTGATTCTGAGAGTTTTGAGAAAAAAGAATTAGGATTAGAAACAACAAAGCTTTTGGCTTATCTCACCTTCGATGTTTGTTGAAAAGGAAGAAGAGCACTATATTTTTATTTGGGGGATGAATCATAGTTATATTGTCCTTTTCGACTGATAAAAAACTTTATGTTTTATATTAGTGATTTAAATCCCTAACTATTTTTAGATCGGATATAAAACTCCCAACTAAAACTGTATGTTTTCAAACCCTCAACTATTAAGCCATTAATGTCGTTAACCCTGCGTAAACAGAGTCTTCTTTTTTTTGAACGGAGACCCGTTAAATTGAAACTCGGAATTTAATTTAGCCACAGTAACGACACGAGATGCTCAAAACGACACAAATGTTATCCAAAACATCATGATTTCTTTCTACCCAATTTTAAATCCCCTTACGCGACATAACTCAAAAAGAAATTTCCAAATCTGTAACCCTAACTGCGAAGAAACACTCTTGATTTTGAGAGTTTGGAGAAAAAGAATTATGATTAGAAACAACTAAGCTTTTGGTTTGTCTCACCTTCGATGTTTGTTGAAAAGGAAGAAAAGCCCTATATTTTTATTTGGGGATGAATCATAATTATATTTTCCGTTTCGACTGATAAAAAAAGATTTTAAGCATCTCGTGTCGGAGGGTTAACGGCATTAAAGGTTTAATAATTGAGGGTTTGAAAAAGTAAAGTTTTAGTTGAAGGTTTTTCATCCGATCTAAAAACAATTGGAGGTTTAAATCACTAAAACCCCTATAAATTTAAGAAATATTTTTTTATATTTTTTCAAGAATGTGAGAGACCTTACGCGACATAACTCAAAAAGATATTCCCAAATCGGTAACCCTAACTGTGAAGAAACACTCTTGATTCTGAGAGTTTTGAGAAAAAGAATTAGGATTAGAAACAACAAAGCTTTTGGCTTATCTCACCTTCGATGTTTGTTGAAAAGGAAGAAGAGCCCTATATTTTTATTTGGGGATGAATCATAATTATATTGTCGTTTTCGACTGATAAAAAAAGGTTTTAAGCATCTCGTGTCGGAGGGTTAACGGCATTAAAGGTTTAATAATTGAGGGTTTGAAAAAGTAAAGTCTTAGTTGAAAGTTTTTCATCCGATCTAAAAATAATTGGAGGTTTAAATCACTAAAACCCCTATAAATTTAAGAAATATTTTTGTATATTTTTTTCAAGAATGTGAGAGACCTTATCTTCTAGTGTTTCATATTTTCACTGATCGTTTGATAAGAAATTAAAACTCATTGCTTTGCGCCTGTACCATATATCCACAATCACACTGAAGATTTGGCTGCAATTTATTTAGGGGTATGTTGTTCTAAAAATCGCTAAATCAATACATTATGTTAAAAGAAAAATAAGCATATGATGAGCTATTTCATTTTTTAGGTGCATACATCAAATTTGTTAAGAATATACTCAATTTTAAAATATTATGAGGGCCTGTGCACTGGTGACGCCTGATGTATTCTTATGTGATGGATAAGAATTGAATTCACTTATTAAAGTCGTTTTAAAAATCGTTGATATAGATTTAGGGTTTTAGTGATTTAAACCCCTAACTATTTTTAGATCGGATAGAAATCTCCCAAGTAAAACTTTATATTTTCAAACCCTCAACTATTAAGCCATTAATGCTGTTAATCCTATGTAAACAGAGTCGTCTTTTCTTAATAAAGACCACAATCGAATGGTACGTCGGTGTAGCACTTTAGGATCGAATCCATAGAGACCAACGGTTACATTTTATCTTTATGGGATCATTATTAATTAAGCTAAAAAAATAAGGGGGTTTCAAGATTAAGGTATCGTAACAAGCAAGTAAGAGATTGATTTAAGGTTTTCAGATGATTAAGAATGCTAACCTAGGGTGGTTTCATTGGGTGTCAAATACTTGTGAGCCAAACAATTATTCAAGTTCAATTAGGAGTAAGTCTAGAACTCAGAACACACTAATAGATCAGCCTACTGTCGTGGAGCTTCACCTTTTGTCAATCGATCTCAGTACCTAAACTGTCGTTTGGACTGAGACGCGATGACAAACATTAAGATCAAGTCTGATATGTTCACAAAACACCATAACATCTACTTTCTCTGGTTAGGGATGCAATGCTCATTCATTCAATGTCTAGCAACCTATAACACTTTTGATGAAATAGATTAAACATGTGATCAGATGTTAAATGGCCAGTTTAACACAAGCAGTGAGTGTTGCAATGAATGAAGACAATCGATTTATAACTTATTCATGTTTAGCCCACGGATCTAACACCCTAACACCCTAGACTAAGCAATTTGACTACTCAGCCATGAAGCAAGAAAACACAGAGATTGAAACTGAATAATACATCACTGCAATTATAAAAGAAATAGAGATAGGGTTCAAGGGGTTCTTCTCTAAGGCGAGAGAAAGATCCTTCTCCCTTTACAAAGTATGAAATCGCAAGGTACCAAGCTCTCAAGTCTGCTTTCTTCTCCAAAAACTAATGTAGAATAATAATAGAAAATAAGAAAGGATATATTGTAGATCTCTAGCGGCTGCAGGAGATAAAATTGAGATGATTAGGGTAAATTCAGAAATAGTAGAAGTTTCAATAAAAATCTCTGCCGCTGGAACAGACGCTCAGATTGCTCCGCACGCTCGAGAACAGGCTGCAAGGTTGTTCCGCTCGTGAAAAACTTCAATTCGGGTTCCTCTCTGGCTCTTTTACTCCAGATGATCTTACTTCCCTCATGTACAACTCCAGACCTTTAATGACTCAAAAAAGACTATGAAGACTTGATAAAGACTTGAAAACCAATTAGAAAACATATATACAAGATGTCAAAACACCATATATCAGCTGTTAAGAAGGAGGAAGCACTGATTAAAGTAAAAGGAGATGAGGCAAAAAAGCACCATGTGAGTGCCATCATAGATGATGATTTCAGGCAAGTATTGAAGGAGGAAAGGCTTCAAGAAGAGGACTTTCAAGTCGAAAGTTCCATGTCCTTCGGTAGTTCACATTGGTGCTGATCGACACTACAAGATGAGCAACGATCAACACAACCAGCTGATATACCATGGATTTTACCCACTTTTAGCCATGACATATAGGTGTTTTTAAATATATTATAGTTTTTTGGAGTCTTTTTAATATGTTTTCAGGTTTAGGTATGTTTTTGAGGAAAGCGGTGATTTTGGGGTCTTTTGGAGCCTTTTGAGTGCAGAACTGCACAGACGTGTCATATGTCTAGCTATGGATTGGAGACCTTCCCACGGTGTGATTTAGCTGATCTTAAAAAAAAAAGATAGAGCTTTGAGTTAGCTTTCCAATGCCACTGGTTTGAGGTCAATCAGCATCATGTAGTAGACGTTATGCCTGTTTTACTGAAGAGTGGTCAGTTTGTCTCGCGAGAGAGAGCTATCGAGGAGATGAATGAACGTCGATCGACGGTGCACCATTGGTGTCGACCGACGGTGCACCATTGCTGTCGACCGACGGTGATTCCAGAACATGGGCCGAGTATGTTTCAAGGCCTACTTAAGCCCAAAAGCAACCACAAATTACCAGAATAATCAAGGACGACCTAAAACCCTATTTATGTATTTTCTAAGCCATTGTTAATGGCTACGCTTTTTTTACACTTTCTTTACATCTTGTTCTTAGTTTATGTTAGGAGAGAAGGGAGGAACTTTTTCAGAGTCCTCCTGTAACTCCTGTGGTTTTTATATTCTATTGGTTTCTATTTTATATCTATTCATCTATGATTTATGTGACAAACTTCATGCTTGAATAGATCCACCTGTTAGGTTTAGGGTTCAGATAGTCATAAGGGATTAACCCAAAATATAGAACTGCTAAGTTGTTAGGATATGAATCAATTAAACTGTTCTTAATGCATGTGTTCTAGAATAACTAACTAGGACCTTTCCTATATTAGGGTGCAAGGGGAATCTTGGTTTTCTGTCTGAACTAGTTTATATTGTGCTATGATATATAGAAACAAACAACAGTTGATTTAGTAATTCTAGTGAACTTATCAAACCTGTTTACCTGTTCGTTAAAGCTTGCTAAAAGGGTCGTCGATCGACAATTCAGTAGTTGTATCGATCGATGGTCTGAAAGGTGTATCGATCGACAGCTCGTTGATAGCATCGATCGACAGCTCGTTGATAGCATCGATCGACACTTTCTCAAGACCAACAAGTGACATATGAGGTCTTAGATCTAGTAATAGATGATCCAAACAAACGAGAGTTGATGGATCATTCTTATGTTTGAGTTCTAGAATATCCAACCCTAGTCTCTATACTACTATAATCCTGATTGCCTAAATAGAAACCCTAAGTCTAGCAAACCATCCTTCCATCAAACCTAAATCAGCCGAGCAACTGTCTTGCTCACCACTGCAATTTACATTAAAACTATTAGCATAGCTTAATCATATAACTATTAGATCTATTGTGTCCCCTACCTCCCTGTGAATTCGATCCCTAAGTGCTACAACTCGACCTCTTATTTGAGAGAGTGCAAATCACTCCTTAGGGTAATTTGAGTGATATCACCAGCTGAGCAGCGATTGCCATCCAATCTGAGCACGATCGGCACCACCTGCCGAATCAGTTGAATTGTGTGAGACAGTTTGGATTCAGAGCCACTCAGACTTCGCCGCACGGCACCCGCATCCTTCCATCGCATATCGTGTTACCACGTACAATATCGATCGACACCAATAGGCGATAACCGTTCGACAACCATAGAATCTGGATGTTTTTCAGAAAAATAAAGGAGACAAAAATGGACGTTGAGCGCATGTTCGGTCAAATCAGAGAACATATGAAACATAGGGTCATACTGAAGAAGAAGAGTGATCTTGGGAAGTTTGTTGCTCCCTGTTTGATTGGAGGTATCAATTACCTATGTGCACTCTGCGATTCATGATCTTCAGTCAGTATCATGCCTAAGGTGATGGTAGATCAGCTAAGTCTACAGATAGAACCTTCTAAGGATTCATTCACTTTTGTGGATTGTTCTAAGGTTAATTCAGAAGGAATTGTCAGAAACCTTTAGGTGTAGATTGACAATGCCCTAGTTCCAGTGGATTTTCACTTCATTGATATTCATATAGATTAGAATTCTTCTCTACTATTTGGGAGAGTGATATCACACAAATTATCTTATGAGCAACTTTACTCTCTCAAATAAGAGATTCATTTGTAGTACTTAGAGATCGAATCCACAGGGAGCGTAGGTACACAATAAACTCAATGCAATTTTGATTAAGCTAGGCAAGTAAATATGAAAGTAGTAAATAAAGCAGAACAAAGTAGTTGGTTGTTGGTTTGTAAATATGAGAATAAATAGCTAGATGTAGGGTTCTAAGCAATCCATATTATAATGTTATAGAAGCTAATGGTGTGTGAATGAAAATCCTAGAACTTGATGTCTAATTCAAAAGACAACAAGCTCTCGCTGTGACTATAATCTATTGACTAAGTCTAGTGTTTCAGTTGTCGCTTGGCAACACGGATCTAGTGTCGATTGATACCAATGATTGGGTGTCGATTGATACTGCCTTAGGCAAGCGTTACTGGTCTGATCGAAATGTTCACTAGTTTTCCTAGATCAGCTATCGCATGTTTCTAGCAATCCTAGCTCAGCATAATACTCAGGATAAGATCCTACTTTCGTTGTTTTCAAGATCCTTAAATCACGGTTCTAGTTAGCCACTCTGGAACACATACAGTAAGAACAATTCTGATGAAGACAGTTTATGAAATCACCCTAGCAGTTCTATATGTTTGGCTAATCCGTCAATACCCTATTAACCATAAATTTAACAATAAGAATTACTCACACATAGCAAGGCAAAGCATTGCAATAATCTGAATATAATGCATAAATCGAATAAGGAAAGATAACTGAAGTTCCAATACAAATCTCTGAAAGATTTTTAAACCTAACCTCCGCCACACCAAGACATCATTAGTCAAATGGACAGGCGAAATCTACCAATAAAACGGTAATCAACATGCTTAATAAAAGTCTAGAGGATGGCCAAGGATGATGGGTGGAAGAGCTACCATGGGTCCTATGGATTTACCGAGCCACAACTAAATAACTACTGGGAAAACATCATACTCCCTAGTTTACAGCATGGAAGTAGTACTCTCGAGCGAAATACAAGTAAAAAAGGCCGTCTCCGAGCCTCTCTCTCCAAAGGAGAACGAAGAGTTGATGACTCTGGACCTCGATCTACTAAATGAAAGGAGAGAGGCGACCAAAATAAGAAATTGGTGCTACAAGTAGGAAATCTCCAGAACCTGCAATAAAAGGGCCAGAACCTGAACCTTCCAGCAAGGAGATTGGGTCCTTCGACGAGCATTCGTCAATACCCGGGATAAGTCAGCAGGAAAGCTGGCTCCGAATGGGAAAGACCATACAAGGTAATAAAAGATGCGGGGAGCAGGATCCTATAAACTGCAAGATAGGTACGGCAAGCCCCTACCAAATAATTGAAATGTCTTACATCTCAAAACCTACTACTTTTAAATAAGATCTCATGATCACGTTTTCGACAGTTTTACTGCTAATATTTAAGTATTTTGGTTTCCTACTTAGCTCAGATTTATGCTTTACATCTTCAGACTGATTTTATCTTATTAAACTATGAGTTTCTTCAACTAAAGAATAGTAGGAGACCCAATCTACTTAAGGGGAAAATGAGTCGGATCGAGCTTTAACAGGCTCCTAGTCTTGGCAAACACTACATACTTGCATATAAGTGGGGCACCCATGATGCAAACGGAATATGACTAAAGCAAGAATAAGCCCCACAAGCCTTGTATGCTGTCAAAAATACCTAATTCATGCATAAAAACCACTACCAAAACATATGCAAGGACGCTTCTTATAAAATGTGCAATTTCTTGTGTGAAAATTCTAAGTGTTAGACAAGACGCATGAAGCATGAAAGTATGCTTGCAAAGTATGTAAACAAACCCCATGGTTAATAAAGGGAGAAAATGTGCAAAGTCTAACCACAGGAGCACCCAAATTCCCCCACGCTTGAGACACCACCCCATATAGATTCACACCAGCATCGATATGTAAGACTAGCGTTTGCCTCATTCTTA